>NW_004444091.1:6712446-6714352 GCF_000243295.1 Trichechus manatus latirostris
CTTGGACTGGTGAGAGGGGTGCCTGTGGCCTTTGCGCTTTGCAGCTTCTTGATCTTCTCTGCTAAACTGAAAGGCTGAGACCCAGGAAGAGAGAAGCCCGTGTGTTTTAGTAGACAAGTCTCCCTCCCCTTCCCAGGGTCAGGTTTCTTGCAGGGCTTTGAGCTGGTTCTTCCTGGTTCAGTCATGGCTGAGGAGGTGACACCAGAAAAGACCCAAATTTTTAAAATTTGGGTGACCTAGAACCATAACAGGAAAGGGAAAAAATATGGGTTGAAGCCCTGCTAGAAACTTAATCTCCTTCTTAGAAAACAAGGGTAGTGTATGTGTTGCATAGCAACCAAATTTCTTGCCCTTTGGATTCTGCACAGAGTCAGAAACAGCACTGCCCTGCTTAAAGATGGCAGCCAACTGCACACACTCTGAGTGTGTCCTCAGTCCTGGCAATAATGGGAGTCTCACCCATCAGACTCCTGAAAGGGCTCAATACTCTTCTTCCAAGTCTCCCATTCCAAGACTTAGACTCGTAATTTTTCCAATTTTAGGTATGATTCTGGATCACACAAATTGAAAAATTCGAGTCTCTTCTGGTTTCACTTTGTCAGCCATGACTGAACTGGTTAGAACCAGTTTGAAGCCCTGGTTTCTTGGGCCTAAGGCTACGGCCCCCCTGAGCTCTTGCTCTCCATCCCTGCCCCCGACCCCCCATCATCCTTTCTGCAGCTGAGTGCCTACTGTGGACCAGGCATTGCACTTGTCTCCAGAGGTCCTTGTCTGCCACCTCCTTCTTTGCTGCCCAGGTCTGCTCTGCAGTGACTCAAGCCCTCCTTCCCTTGGCTGTGTCTCAGTAAGCGTGCGGTTGGGGGAGGGGGTGTTGGCTCCAGTGACAGTTATAATCCCTAAGTCCCCAGCAGATCTACCATTGATGAATAGGGGCCAGTAATGGAGTTGCAGACTTGGGGATCCAAGGCCAAGTTCCCCCATTGGATTTGCCTACAGAAGCATGGAACTGCCTTGCACTCTCTTCTCTCACCCTGTCCATCCCGTCCATGGGTTCTCTTGCCCCTTACCCACATCCCCGTCTCACAAAGCTGACTAGTCTCTTGGTTCTTTCCAGGAAGAAATCACATTTTATTTCCAGGCAGCAACCTCTTCTAGAGTGGATCAGCAGGGGGTGGCTTTTAGAGTGGAGATGTTGCTGGGTGGGGAGAAGGTATCCTTGCTCCACTGATGGCCAGTGGGGTCTTGTCTATTTCTGGATCACCACTTGCTGTTTGTAATTTGTTGACCTAGGAGAGAAAGACAGCAGGTAAAACGGATTAGTTTATAAGTTTCTGGAAGTGATGTCAGTAAGATGGTGGAGCCGACAGCTCCAAACTCCTGTGCCCCCACAGAAACATTGAAAAACAAGCAGAAGCTGTCAGAACCAACTTTGTCAGAATTCTGGAACATTCTGGAACTAAAAAGTATAATACAGAAGCAAGCAAATGCTGAATCAATAATAAGGCAACTTAAAATCCACAGGAAAGCTTTGAGGCTTTTTTTGCCTTCAAGGTACTTCACCCCCTCCCTGGTTCAGCAGTCTTGAAGACAGCAGCCCGCAGTCCCAGTGTGGGTCCCTAGTTCTGGAAGGAGCAGAGTAGACCTTTGCAAACTATTGTGTCCATCTGTTCTAACCTGTCTAGGGGACTAACTGAAGGACTGACACAAGGCACTCATTAGTTTTGACTATCTCAAACTCACTCAGGTGGAAAAGCAGTGGGCATTCCTTGAAAACATTGTTAAAGCCAGCAAACAATCCATAGCCACCTGGGGCAAAACCATATAGTTGAGACATACAATAGACCACCTCAGGCCTGGGAGGAGAAGCCAGGGAAAGAGTTTCTTTGGGAAATTAGAACATTCAAAA
>NW_004444091.1:6714655-6716333 GCF_000243295.1 Trichechus manatus latirostris
AACATATGCGTGTGAAGTTGTTTCAGTATTGCTGAAAAAGGTGCCAAACTGGAATCAGCTTAAATACCCAGCATTAAAGAACAGTTAAAATAATACAGTATTTTTTCACAAATGACGGCACACCCATGTAAATAACTCGCCCACACACATAATGTACATAGTGTGCCTAGGAAAACAATGCATGAGGGGGTTGTGCGGTTGGCAAAAGAAACATGTCACATTGACATTATTTGCATAAAAATATGGTATATATTACATCAAAACAAATACTATGCAGCCATTAGAACTTTTGGAAATATCTTTGTTTTCAAGTTCATATATATTTTTCCTGTGTATCCATATCTGGAAGATAATACATGTAATGCTAAGAGTCAGTTTCTTAGGTGGTGAGATTGTACTTACTACATTAAAGATAATGCATTTATGTGTAATTTTTAAAGTTTTAAAAAATAATATACCTATATTATAAATAGAGAAATATTGTGAAATATTGTTATGGGAAAATTATTCTTAGTAACTGTTCATCATTAATCTTTTCTCTAACTGTATTTGCTGAACTAAAAAGAGTAGTTGTTCTGTTTAGTAATAGTAAAGAAAAACAAAATGGTTCATTCTAAACTGAGATGACCTGGGCTTAGCTTAAACTGCACATACGTACAGGTGCTCCCCGACATAATGACATATTCAAGTTACCACAAACTACACTTACGACAGTCCTTTTTTTTTTTCTGCATCTTGTTATTGGTAACATGTACTACATACAGTGTTGCAATGTGTAATTTGCTAATGTTATTCTCAGATGTTTAATTGCAGATGTTCAATTTTATGATTTACTGTTCAAAACACTGCTGTATAGACTTAGTTGACTAAATCAGGGGCTTCAGTTGCTTGAAAACATGGCCCAAACACTTGCCACTTTTCTAATTCGATAGGCAGATTCAGGAAGTAGTGAGATTTTAACACGAAATATATGAAAGAAAAATGAAAAGGACTATACAGATAACTCTTAATTTTCTGACTAGAAATGCCATTCCCATTCAAGGATAATCCAAACGATCCAAAACCTTCCACAAGTGGAGTTATTACTGCAACAGATAACATACCAACATCGTCCAATTCTTCTTCATTATTGGAGTAAATTCTTATGATTTGTGTACTTCTTTATGTATGTATGTATGAAAATACAGGCACCCCCCAGATTACAAACGAGTTCTGTTCCTAAGTCTGTCTTTAAGTTGAATTTGTACGTAAGTCAAAACAGGTATGGTTGATATCTAACATCAGTTAGTCAAATGTTTGTCTTAGTATGTAGTATATAGCATACCTTTCCATGCGTAAAAAACACTACAGAAATACTTCCAGATACATGAAAACATCTTTAACATAACAATACAGTAGTAATAATAATAATGTTTTGATGCGCATTGCAAAATAGCGCCTGTTTGTTATTATGAACCATTGTACATACCTCAAATTTTTAATATAGGCTTTGAGGGGTCGGTTCGTAATTATGGGTTATACGTAAGTCGGACGTTCATAGGGACTGCCTGTAACTATCTGTAAATTTATATGTAATGTTTCCAACCCCTAAAGACAAAGACTGGATTTATAAAATTACTGATAATAAAAGGCAATAACAATGAAAACAGAAAAAGATAAAATTAGGTATTCTACTTAC
>NW_004444091.1:6717950-6720954 GCF_000243295.1 Trichechus manatus latirostris
CAGCAGCTCCTTGGAAACCCTATGGGGCAGTTCTACTCTGTCCTATTGGATCACTAAGAGTCGGAATTTACTCGATGGCAATGGGTTTAACTGGAAGGATAACTTAAGTCAGAAGCAACTCATGATGGAGTCGCCAGAATGGCACCCTGTTGTAAGTTGGGGACTACCTGTAGTTAGCACAGAGCTTAGTCAAAAACGTCCCTTTGGGATTGTAAATATCACAGCTCTCTTTTCAAGGACACTCTTTGTGAGAAATACTTCATTGACATGGGAAATTGAATTGTTATTAACTGACATTTTGCAACTTAAGAACTCTAGTTTTATATAAAGAGTTTGACCACAGCTCTAACACACCTCATCATTTGGGTAGGGAAACTTGTCATAAGAATTTAAAATGTTGTATAAGTTAGCTCACTGGTGTTATGCCTTGCCAACTAGGCATGCTCCCAATTCACTTCCCTGAGTCCCTCCTGCAAACAGCAGATGTCTACTTAGAGGTGGTCAGAGAGTCCAGGTACACAGATCCACTTTATATAGAAAAAACTCTGGAATCTATCAGGAGTACCAATTAAACAAAAAGTGACTCTTCAAGGATATTTTTGGGATGGGGGAGAGATAAGGAAAGAGAATTAGAATGATTTATCTCCAACTGAAGAATATTGTGTAACAAGTCATAAATCTTCTAAAATGTTTGTTACTAGAAAAATGAAAGTGCCACTGAATAACTGAAGAATTTTCAAGGATTGTAACAAAATTTTAACAGCATAGTAAATTTGGAGGAAAAAAAAGTAAAAATGTGTTGTGAAAAAATAAGAACTTTCTCCCAAGTGGATGTGGGCATATCATGTGGCTTTACCACTCACTTTATAACCTAGATTCTACGTTTCCTGGAGGCACATTGGTTAAAGCGAAAGACTACTAACAGAATGGTCAGCTGTTTGGAACCACCAGCAGCTCCTTGGGAGAAAGATGTGGCAGTCTGCTTCCATAAAGACTTACAGCCTTGGGATCCTTAAGGGGTCACTATGAGTCAGACTCAGTGGCAGAGGGTTTCGGGTATATTTCCTTCAGTCTCTCCTGTATTGAACGTACTTCTTTCCAAGGTGCTTCTATCTCAACTTATCCAAACTTCTTGGGAGTGTAGCCTCCTCCATGTGCTGCCTCTACTTCCTGACTTCTTCCTGAGTCCTCAGCAAAACTAATCATGACCTCTATATCCTTGGTGCACAACCATGCATCTAAAAAACTTCCCTCAGAAGAAACTCACAATTTTCTGATTATTCCTTTTCTTTTCATTCCTTATTACATTTATCACGTGTCATTTTACAAATCTGACCATACCTTCCCTCGTGAAACTCTCAAACTTTGGCATAAGAGGCTCTAGTTTTAGATATTTATCAGTTCTCCTCCTTCTGTCCTCTTTGCTACACCGACGTCTTAAATGGCATCTCAGATTTCTGGCTTGGAACTTCTTCTCTTCGCATATTGTATATTCTCTCTAGGTTATCTCAGACTCTATCTCACTTCAACTTCCATGTCCATCTCCTAACTGATAAATATTCATCTGTCTTCAAAACTTCCTTGTGAGTACCAGATCTATCTCAGTGGACAATACCCGCCTCTGAGAAATGACTCTTGCTGAGACGTGTCCTGGTTTTATCTACCTCTGTGGTCACTACCATAGCCCTATATATTCCTGACCATTATCTCGTTCCATTACTGGCACCTATTCATTGATTTCACCTGTGTGCCTATCATTTAAAAAAAAAAACAACTGTAGCCATCGAGTCAGTTGTGACTCAATATTGACCCTATTAGACAGAGTTGTACTGCCCCCAAGGGTTTCCAAGGCTGTAAATCTTTATGAGAGGAGACTGCTACATATTTCTCCCACAGAGGGGCTGGTGGTTCAAATCGCCACTCTTGCGGTTAGCAGTTGAGTGCTTAACCACTGTGACACCAGGGCTCCTTGTGCCTATCATATAACCTGTTGCTGTCGAGTCGATTCCAACTCATAGTGACCCTATTGGACACACTAGAAGGAGCAGTTCAACTGCTCCATTCTATTTAGCAAAGAAGTCCTGGCCAAATTACTCTCAGATACTTTTGTTGGCTTCCATTGCCTATGATTTATGGTAAACCCTTCAGCGAGACACTTCTCCAAGGCTCTTCATATAGTTTCCTGCTGACCTTCCTATTTCATGTGACCTAACTCAGAGCCCTAATGGAGTCCTGGTGGTGTAGTGGTTAAGAGCTCAGCTGCGAGCCAAAAGGTTGGCAGTTCAAATCCACTAGCCTGTCCTTGGAAACCCTATGGGGCAGTTCTACTCTCTCCTACAGAGTCTCTCTGAGTCGGAATGGCAACGGGTTTGGTTTGATTTAACTCGTGTGTATGTCTCCTCTCTATTCATTGTGCTTTCTCCCCTCTACTTGAAATATCATTTTCTGCCTCCTTTCCCTGCCCACTCTAATCCAATTCATACTTCTTGACCTAACACAGTCAACTAAGGACCGAAGAAATACTGGTACTCAGGGTCTATGGCCCAAATCCATTTACTATGCTGATTCGGGACATATGGGGATTCCTGGAATTTCAAAAGTACTTTCTTAAACAAAACTAGCTCATAATATTTTTCAGCTGTTCTCATGAGGGA
Source organism: Trichechus manatus latirostris (assembly GCF_000243295.1). Taxonomy (NCBI): domain Eukaryota; kingdom Metazoa; phylum Chordata; class Mammalia; order Sirenia; family Trichechidae; genus Trichechus; species Trichechus manatus. The sequence continues at coordinate 6,720,605 of NW_004444091.1, forward strand.
GCGCAGGGGACACCCTGAATAATGTGAAAACTTAAGGTAAGTTACAGAGAATGACAGAACTCTGAAACCTGCTAACGTTCCTTAACACAAACATGAGAAATAGAGTCTCTTGTTATACAATGTATTTTTAAGCACAATCATAGGAATTGCTGTTGTCATGAAATTCTAAATAGAAACAGAGTCAGTTTTCTTAGAGTTATTTCCCAAGGAGTTTCCATTATTACAATACAGGTTTGAAAATAACGAATAGCTATAACAGATAAAAGGGAATAAAGCAGACATTTATCATCCCTAAACAAATTTAAAAACCAACTAATTCATAAGAACAAGGCAAGTAACCCTAATTGCAG
>NW_004444091.1:6722438-6723376 GCF_000243295.1 Trichechus manatus latirostris
TTCTTGCTTAAATTATTAATAATTGAAAGCTTGCTCAGGACTTAATTTTCCTAGCTCTTTCATTGATGCTTCATGCAAAAAAGCTATTCACCACTGGTCATGACTCACCACACACATGTGGGAAAAAATACTGGGTTCCTTTTATTTGTCACAGCATTCTGTGTTTGAATCATTGCTAAGGAAACAAATGGATTTGGAAAAAAGGATGATTATTATAAAGCCCCAGGGGTTATGATAGCTTGACTTCCTTTATTTCATTTGGTTTTTCACTGTTTCCATAAGAAAGCATTCTACTCCCACATGTAAGCTTTAGGTGGCTTTGAACCCTAATTCTTACCATCAGTTATTCTGAAGCCTGGAGTATTCAGGAAGACATTAACATCCTATCCTGGAAATTCTGGTCAAACTGTTGCTGTCTCTATCCCACTCACTCCCCTCTCCAGAAGTAACCACCATTACAGTTTCAATCAGAGATGGAGAAGGATCACCATGTCCCCCAAATCTCTGATGAATGCCTCAAATTGCAGACCAAAGTGAAGGAACATAGGGTTAGCAGAATTGTAGAAACAGGTCCATTCCCTTCATACCCATGCTGCAGGCTCCTTTGGGGGCTGCACGTCTGATCCAAAGATTCTCACCAGTGAAGAATAATGTGCAAGTGGCTTCTTCCCTGCCCTGGCAGCCAGTCGTTTTTCTGATTCAATTGAGGTTGGGGCTTCATCCACAACATAGTATCCTTCACGGACTTACATCTACAGAAGGTTTCCCTGCTTAACTGCCATCAGAGCGCGTGCACTATGAAACGAAATCATGTTGTGTGAGTCTCCTTCCCAAATGGAATATCAAAAACCCCAAAACAGAAGAGCGTGATTGATTATTCAGAACAATATCAGGAATTGTGTTTGTTTTACTAAATCAAACAACACATACAATGTTGA
>NW_004444092.1:0-5383 GCF_000243295.1 Trichechus manatus latirostris
AAATTATTTCATCCTCACAATGATCTATTATTTAAAACAGAATGTACTAACCTAAGTGTTTTCGGTTTGTTTTATTTTGCTTCCATTTGTTTTTATATTTTGGATAGAATACTGCAGATACAACTATTTCCATCTTATAAAAGTAAAACTGTCATGAGTAGGATGAGAGATTTTCCCAATGTTACATGAGGAACAAGGAATCTGGATAGAATCTTGGTCTCCAGATTCCTCCTATACCATGTAGAGTGACAAATGAAGCAAGATATTATGCTTTCTCACTGACAAGAGTACTGCAATTCTACATTAACCTACATGTTAGATATAAACAGAAAGCTAGAAAGAAAAATGCCACTCAAAATATTCATCTAAAAAGCATTAGAGTGCATCTATTCTCCATTAGCAATTGTACAGAAAACATTTTGATGAAGGAAGATTTAAGTTCTCTTTGAGGTGTTCTTTCTCAACATTATAGATAATAAAGCGCTTTGTTTGCAGATACTACACACTCTGAAAATCATGTTACTGGCTACATTACAAAATTCAATTAGGTAATTTTATTCTCTACTGGACATCATTCAGTTTCTACTGAATAAGCTTTCATATGTGCTGGTGTCTTCAAACACACGCTTTTATGAATGCATATTGAAATACTTAACCAAAGTGTGTTACTTAATGCACTTTTAGTTGGAACTCTGCACATTAAAACCATATAAAGTTATAGAACAGGAAAATGCACATAATTTTTTATTATAGAGCTGGTTTCATCATCCAGGCATATTACATTTGGTGTTGCTGAAAAAGATTTCAAATGTTTTTCTTTTTGTGATTTTAAGACACAGTGTGTACATTGAATGAATTATGTCAAAACTTTCCCTCTCTACTATGTGACCTTGGACAAGTTACTAAAATGATATTCTTCTAATGCCTAGTTTTGGATTAAGCTTAATGTTGGTGGTCAATAAATGGCTCTCCATTGGCTAGAAAATAATACATCATACCTTTAAAATGTCGAGATACAAAGAGTAGTAAAACAACTGTCATGATTTTAATATTTAGCCTCCAGAATATATTTAGTTTTAAGTTGGTTGCTGTGAGATGATCCAACATCAAAATCTCCACTTTAAATAAAGTTTAACTCCGATTTATTTTTATGTTACGAACAACACATCTGTGTATATACAACAGTCAAAGAATTATAAAACTATAGAGCTAACACTCCGTATCCTAAAATCAGTGGACATATATCTGATGCCCTAACACTATTTGTTGGTGCAAATAATTCTATCTACCTTCTAGACCATAGTCCTTCTCACCTGCTTCTATTCTGTCTTGGCTGGCCTCTCTGTATGTGACCTATTGACTGACTAACTTGCGTTAAGTATTCCTTGTCCTGGTCAACCCTGTCCCATTTCTGTTTTTGCTCAGAAAAGATTAGTAAATTTGTATCATTTAAAAGCCATATTTCCCAATTCAAAAGTCAGGCAGCAATTCTCTGTAAATCCCAAACACTTTATAAATGAGATGGAGTTAGATGGGGAATAGAGTTTGGTAATTTCTTGTCTTACAGTCTCAGCAAAAGCTGAGGAGAGTGGGTGCCAGTTTTAAACAGGATTTGCTGGGAGACCATGAAACCAGAAAACCTACCTCATCAACCCTAGCTGTTCTGGCCTTAATAGATGAGGAGGTTGAAGACTCCAGTAGTGAGAATTTCTTAGAAGTGAAAATTCTGTTCTATTGCTTTTCTTTCCCCTCTCCTTAGGAATGTTTGGGCGGTGGTGTTCTTCTTCCTCGTATTAAATCATGTAATAAAGGTTGGAGGAGAGCAATATTCAGAAACCTCCTTGGACAGTTTAGCATACATCTTCTGGAACTGGGAGAATAAAGGGAATGTTAGTCAACTTTTTTTTAAATCTCATGGCCTGAGAAAGGCTAGCTTGAGTGATCTGGCTGAGGATAGCAAAAACAAAGTACAGTGTGGAAGTTTCTCTTCCTGAGCATGTTTGGGAAAAGGTTTGAGTTTCTTGTGATTCAGATTTGAACTCAAAAGTGGATCCAAAAGGCCCTCCTGTAGAAGCAGAATTGGAGCCACTGTTTAGGGTACTACCATTGGTTTTCTGCATAGACGTCAAGGCTGGTGCTGAAATCCAGCATATGCTCGTCTTGTCATTGTGACCTGTCAGTGTGGAAAACACGTACCACCTTCTAGTTTGAAACACAGTGTCTTAATGAACAGTGGTCTGAACAAACAGAGCTTAAATTTCCAGGAGCAAAAGGCTGACAGAGGAGTGCTACACATTGGATGTGGTTTCATCTGCGACCAGGGACCTGCAGGTGTGGAAAGCCTCGGTTATATGGGGTCTCTAAAACAGAGAAAATGGGAGAGAGAGAGAGGTAGGGGTGGGATGAAGGGAGGGAGAGAGAGAGAAAGGGAGGAAGAGAGAGAGGGAGGGAGATCTGTGAAAGAAAACCAACATTTGGAATTCTTGCCTTAGAAGGTACCAACATTGGTTTACGGTAACATAAAGAAGCTGTATAAAGTTTGGTTCTTTACAATAATTCTCCCCCACCCTTTTTCTTGGACTCCACCCTGCAGTAGACCATAGCAACAGCTACAAATAAAGGATTATGTGCCTCAGAAAACAAAAAGAACTGACCTCTACCTCCCCTTCCCTACTGTAAGCTTTTGGTCCAATTCAGTCTCCAGTTTCAGATGCAGTGAAGCTGGTGGTAGGGAGAGGTGAAGAGCATAGAGAAGCTTTGAATGAAATAGGCAAGTATCTTTTTGTTACAGATTGAACTGTGTCCCCCAAAAAATATGTGTTGAAGATCTTAACCCCTATACTTGTGGATGTAATCCCATTTAGGAACAGAATTTTCTTTGTTATATTAATGAGACCATATCAGTGTAAGGTGTGTTTTAAACCAGTCACTTTTGAGGTATAAAAAGAGCAGAGTAGGCACAGAAACAGGCAAGCACAAGTGGGGGAAGATTCATTCCACTCCACATGAATATTGCCAAGGACTCAAGGAATAGCAGCTAAAAAGAGACAAATACCTTTCCCCAGGGCAGACAAAGAGAAAGCCTTCCCCTAGAGCCGGCACCTTGATTTCATACTTCTAGCCTCCTAAACCGTGAGGAAATAAATTTCTGTTCATTAAAGCCACCCACTTGTGGTATTTCTGTTATAGCAGCTCTAAGAAACTGAGATGATTTTAATTAGATTGGACTTTTTAATACCAGAAAAAGTAAGAGTAGTTGTTAACACACATAAATCATAGTGAAAGCTATGGAATCTGTCCAAGATTTTGTCCAGGAGTAACAAAGAACAAGACCTCAGAATGAGTTCAAAGAAAATAAATGTGAGACAAAGCAAAATTACTTTATATTCACATCCAGATAAATTCAGCAAGTAAATTTCGTCCACTGGCATAATTTCCCAAAGTTACTTCTTCTTTCTTTTAAAACTGATAATCCTCTTTTATTAGTTTGTGCTGAAAATTTTTTTGGTTTACTGAATAAACATGAATTAGTTTTTTTTTTTAACAGCCTTATTGAGATATAACTTACATACCATTCAATTCACCCAGTTAAATTGTACAATTCAATGATTTTTAGCATATTCACAGATGTGCACAACCATCACCGCGGTCAATTTTAGAACATTTCCATCACCTGAAAAAGAAGCCCATACCCTTCAACTATCAACCCCTTATTCCCTGCTCTCCTGAAGTTGTAACAATCACTAATCTGCTTTCTAACTCTACAGATTACCCTATTCTGGACTTTCATATGAAAGGAATCATACAGTAGGTGGTATTTTGTGACTTACTGGCTTCTTTGACTTAGTATGTTTTCAAAGCTCATCCACGTTGCAGCGTGTGTCTGTATTTCATCCCCTTTTATGGTGGAATAATGTTTCATTGTGGAGTCCTGGATGGTGCAAATGGTTAAATGCTGGATTGCTAACTGAAAGGTGCCTCAAACACACTCAGAGACACCTCGGAAGTAAAACCTGGCAATCTGCTTCCAAAAGGTCACAGCCTTGAAAACCCTATGGAGCAGTTTTACTCCACACATTTGGGGTCCTCGTAAGTTGAAATTAACTTGAAGGCAACTAACAACATTTCATTGTATGCATATACCAAGGTAATTTATCCATTCGTCCATTGATGGACATTTGGGTTAATTCCTTGATGGACATTTGGGTTATTTCCTTCTTTTAGCTAGTATGAATAATGTTGTTATAAACATTTTGGTACATGTTTCTGTGTGGAAATACGTTTCATTTTTCTTGAGTATAAACCTCAGAGGGTCATATGGTAGCTATGTTTAATTGTTTGAGTAACTACCAGATAGTTTTTCAAAGCATCTGCACTATTTTACATTCCTATCACCAGAAAGGAGTCTCCACCTCTCAACAGCCTCCCTCAGGACTTAGGTTCAGTAACAGGAAGCTGGAGGCAAGATGAAAAACACTGAAGCCCAGCTCCTCCTAGGAAGAATATCTCCTGACTGGGAGCTGCGAGAGAGGGAACTCTGAGCTCAGGGCTGCAGTAAACTGTGTGGAATCTCTACTTCACTGAGCTGGGAGGGGAAAGAGAGGGAGCAGTCTCAGTTCAAATACCACAGGATTTCACCTTTCTTACTGAATTTTTGTAGAGTTTCTTGAATAGATATTTCTTCATTGCTGTTTGCCTTTAGGATTATTTCTAGAGGATTCATTAATTTATTTTTTTATAAATAATTTTCACCAACTTCACTGAGGAACAGATCAGTGGAGCTCCTCACACGTCATGTCAGAAGTTGATCCATGAATTAGTTTTTGATGGCAACAGGTTTTTTTTTTTTTTTTGTTTAACTCTCCAACCATTAAATCTACTAGATAATGGCTAATGACACACACAAAAAAAGTTACAATTTTTTTACTTGACATTCTATGAATTAGAATTCTCTATAAACTAGCCCTATTGCATATGTATGTTACAAGAATTGATTTCCTCAAAATGATGCTGTAACCTAAAAAGATTACTTTTATTAGATCATGATGATATAAGACAAACTATGTTCAGAATTAAGTGCTTTTTATTGTATTATTTGAAGATAGAAAATTCTTATAAATTATGTGGTCATAATGATCATATTTTCCAAATCTCAAATCAGGAAATGTGGTCTGACAAATGGGTTTTGAATTATAGCCAGTCCCTAGATTGCCCAAACATTGTTACTGGTTTAAAGTTTCTGGTTTAATGCCTTTGATCTAAAGAGCTGAAAAATAGAATATTTAAAAAAAATGTTGTGTACAAGGAATACTTTTGAATTGTTATTGCTGTTAGGTGCTGTCAAGTTGGTTCCAACTTATAGGGACCCCACGTACAACAGAAC
>NW_004444092.1:6733-7991 GCF_000243295.1 Trichechus manatus latirostris
TGGTATTTAGGTTAATTGTCAGTCACTTTTATTATTGAACAACTTAACATTATATAATATTTATACCTTGCTTAAGGGGACTCAGTCACTAAACATAGCACTCCAATGATTTTTTTAAAAAAAAAAATTCTCAAGTTTGACTTTTGAAGACCATAAGTTAAAAGCACAAGATGAAAATTTAGTTTAGGTGTTGATAGGTCTCTTTCATCACGTAAAGACAAAATTCAAGTTACAGTTTAGATATAAGCCTAGATGATCTTGGTTATGATTTATGAATAAAAATGATCAATAGCTACTTGATCAAGAATTTATTAATCAACAACACCTTGGGTGCCTGTTAGAAGCAAAGCAAATTACTTCTGAAGGAATGCAATTGAAACACAAAAATCACAAACTTAACGTAGTCCTACAGAATAGGTTCTGAGTAAGGTAAGTTAACAATTAAAACAAACAAAAATCTCTAGCTACCTAAAAAAAACAAACCACCATAAGTAAAAATCATATCAACAAAACAATCACTATCTGTGCAAAGAGACCCACAAAGATGGCATATGCTAAGATTTAAAATGTTTGCTTTAATATGTTTAAATAAATAAAGGATATATTATTAATATGATGGGATTTCACTTTCACCTAGCATTTATCAAGCTGAAAAACATCACTTGTACTCTAACAAGAAAAAAAAAAAAAACTGTATAAACTATATGTTCATAACTTTTTTATTCCATAGAAGAGCTGAGATTGAATTTCCAGGTCAGAGAAGCCCAACCAAGGAGATACAGGATGCATGGGAGGGATCTGCAGCTGTCATGTAAGCAAATAAGAAAAGATTAACTAGAAAGTAGACACATTGTTAAAGGACAAATATAGGCTTTCCTAACAGTATAGAATCCTTGAGAATCCCAGACGCAAGGACATTTTCACTCACTTACAGGCTGCATTCTGTGGACCTCCACTTGGTGCTCAGAATAAAGCTTGAGCAAGGCAGGAGACTAGAGAAAACCTCTCATGGCTGGCCCAGGCACAGAGGGAGGAATCAATCATCTACCACTATAGGAAAGTCATAAAGTTTCACCTCCAGAGACTGCATCCTTCTCTCATACTGAACAAAAACCTTAAGTTTCCTGGGAAGAAACAGCAAATTCTGTCACCCTAAAGGCACAAGGTAGATAATCATAGTTGCTAGGGAATGGAAAGTAAAAAAGTCCTCTATCCTTGGGGAAAAGGCAGAAAAGAGTCCTGAGAATAGGATCGTGTA
>NW_004444092.1:9740-11174 GCF_000243295.1 Trichechus manatus latirostris
TATGGAACAGTGTCAAACAGCCATAATACATATAATTGAGTCCCTAAAAAAGAGAAAGAATAAAGCAGAAAAATATTTGAAAATACAGTGGTCATAAGTTTTCAAAAATAATGAAAAACATCAAACCACAGATATAAGAAACTCTGAGAAGCTACAGCAAGGTAAATAATTTAAACAAATAAATGGGCCAATCATATTTAAACTGATGAAAAAATATTAAGAGAAAAGAGTTACATTACATACAGAGGTAAAATATTAGAATTACAGCTGACTTCTTATCAGAACCTATGCAAGCCGGAAGACATTGTGGGAACATCTTCAAAAAGTACTATGATTAATAAAAACAAAACAACGATAACTCTCAAGTCAGAATTATACACCCAGTAAATAATATATTTCAAAAAATCAAGATGAAGTAAAGACTTTTGCAGGCAAGCAAAAGCTGAGAGAATTTCCAGCAGATCTAACAGAAATGTTAAATAAAGTTTCTTCAAATTGTAGTAATTTGACACCTGGATTGGGTTGACTAATGTCTCCCCAAAATTCATGTTCATCTGGAACTACAGAATATGACCTTATTTGGAAATAGAGTCTTCGCAGATGTAATTAGTCCAGTGAAGATGAGGTCATCCTGCTTAGGGCAGGCCCTGAATCCAGTAATCGGTGTATTTATAAGAGAAAGGGGAGGGAGAATCAGATACAGACACACACAAGGAGAAAGGCCATGTGCCAACAAAGGCAGAAATTGGAGTGATGCAGCTACAAACCAGGGAACCAAGGATCACTGGAAGTCACCAGAAAATAGGAAGAGGCAAGAAAAGATTATTTCCTAAAATCTTCACAGGAAATATGACCCTGCTGATACATTTATTTCAGACTTCTAGTCTCCAGAAGTGTGAGAAGATAAATTTTGTTTGTTTCAAGCCAAGTTTTTGGTAATTTGTTATGGCAAACCTAGGAAACTAATATAATACTGGATAGAAACAAATTTGCCAAAAAAAAAAAATGCAGATCTCCAGAAACTGTTAGATAAAAGAGTAACTATAAGATTTTTTTGTCTAAATTTAGTTGCTCTAACAGGTTGAACCCATTGATGGAAGGAAAGCATTAGCAGTACACCATTGTAAGTATCTTCATGAAAGGTCATAACACTTATGAAAAATTATGCACATAGTAACAGAGTGTAAAAATAAATTCTAGTATAGACACATGATTAAAATATGGCAGTGACAAAGAATGAATTACTAATATATACATTACTATGTTTGTATCTCAAAAACATAAATTCATGAGAGAAACCTTAACTTACAGAAGAGTATGTATAAACCTATTTCACTATGCACATTTTTGAAACAGGAAAATTAAACAATTTGCCCTTAAAAATAAAGACACATATGGTAAAGCTATAAAGATTAGGGGAAAAAAAAAGATTAA
>NW_004444092.1:12746-14054 GCF_000243295.1 Trichechus manatus latirostris
TAGCACCACTGAATTTTTATTCTCATTTTGTCACTCCTTAAACTTAGAAAAAGACCATCACTTTTATTTGCATGAAAGTTAAACAGAAAAAAGAAAATTGTTTTGCTGTATGGACAAGAATAGATACCATTTGTCTCTTCACTATTCTGAGTGCAGTATTTTTAATGGGGCTTCAGTTTTTATTTAAATTTGTTTTAAATTATATATTTTTCTGATTATTAAAGTGATAAATCTTTAGTTTAAAAAATTGGGAAAATAAATATGAAAAAAAGTTATTCCAAATCCTCTGGTATATTGGATTATTTCTCAACAAATATTTACTTCTCTCTTCCATGGGGTAGAGTATACCACTCTGTCCCACTGAGTCTGGGCTTGGTCATGACATTTCATTTGGCCTATGGGATGTGGGAAGATGTGGTGTATCTGAATGTGGGCAATTAAGAGCAAAGGCTTTAAAAGACTCATCTCTCGCACTGTTGATGTTCATCATGTTATGTCATACCTCAGGTAGGTCTGCTCCCTCAGACTGGTCCCAGAATGAGAGACATATTAAACAGACCTGCACAAAACCCTCAAGCTAATTTGACCCTACATGACCTCTTCTTGAGCCCCAAATAAATGATTCCTATAAATCTTTGAGATTTTTAGATTATCTATTACACTGCAAATGTTGACACATACATCCACCTTTCAGTGGAGACTTAAGATTACTCACATACACACCCACACACATAGAGATTCTGGCATATTTTCTCCCAGTCGTTATCCCTTTGTCTCTCTAGGTATGTATAAAGGTTATGTTTACAAGTATGTATAGGGTGTATATACATACAAACACACACACACACACATTCACACACACATACATACATACTGTTTGTGTGTGTTTATTTACACACACATTTATATAAATAAATATATATTTATATAAATTTACACAGTAAATCACATACGTATACATACATACATAGATTCAAATAGACGTCTTCTAGGGTGGCCAATAAATACATTCCAGGTTGCCTGGGACTCCTCTGATTTTAACACTAACAGTTCCATATCCCAGGGAGCTCCTTAGCTTCAGACAAGCTAGGACTGTATAAAACTACCTCTTACTATTATAATTTTTTTCTTTTTCTTTTTAAACCTGCTTTTCTTATTTAGTAAATCTCGAGTAGAAACCTTCTACAGTCATTGCATGGTCCTCTCAGTGTGTAGTAACTACATAGTACCCCATCATATGCATACAACAAACAAATAATTTAACAAATCATAGATTGTTGGATAGTTAAGTTCTTTTTAATTACTATT
>NW_004444092.1:22815-30201 GCF_000243295.1 Trichechus manatus latirostris
CATCTGAGTTGAATTTCAAAGCCTTTGTCAGACCTGGTGAATAAGCATTTCATTGTCTAAGAAGTGCAGCAATAAATTATTAACTAAAAATGCAGTGATGTTGTTTAAGAAGAAATATTTTGTGCAAATATCCTGACAAATAAATAATTTTACTTTAAAAACAGACAGTTAGAAAATGTCAATTGTAGAGTTAAGAGATTCACATTCAAAACATAATTCCATCTATGGATCTCTTCATTAATCTTCCAAAAAAATCACATTACATTTTGGATGTATTGTTTCATTCATTCTGCTATCAGTATCAGGAAAACTGTTTATGAACTTTGATGTGCAGTAGCAAAATGGAAGATTTTAAGTTATATTCTTGGAAATACTTATGTAAACATGGTATTCCCCTTCATGGCATGACAAACTATACAAAATACAGTAATAAGCAGTACCTTGTCAGTTCCTGCAAGGAGATTACATTAAAAATAAAATCTTACACTGCATGGAAAACAAAACAAAATAATGCTCTTTTGTGTCTTCATGCAGAGCAATTGTCATACATAGGTGGCTGATCACAACAATAATGCTATCAACTCAAACACAATTTTAAATAAACCAAACAGCTAGTGGTATTAACATTTAAAAGTGTCACATATGTTTCAAGAAGAAAGAATATCCTGTATGAAAAAAGTTTCTGCATCAGGTTGTAGATTTATTAGTTATCCTCCTGTACCTTGAGACCAATTCAATTTGTCAGAGCTCAATATCATTGCCATTTCCCATAGAATCTTGGGTTTTAAATCAAGGCCAACATCGCATCTAACCTTGGAGGGAAAACACAATTTATAGTATTGCTGGAAGGCCCATTTCTCAAAGGGATTTAAATCATTTGAATAATCCATTCTGATTTTTTCCCTAGAGGTGTTAAAAGAGGACAGCTACTAGTATGTTTAACAGAGTAAGTAATAAAATCACATGATCACCAAGAGTGTTCTATAGAACACATTATGTTTTATACTTACTAAATTTTATACTTAAATAAGAAAAAAAATATGTTGTATAATTTACTTATGTGACTGCTACAGCAGCTGTTTAAATTTGTTTACCTTCTCAACTTTATAAGATGACCATCATTCAAAGAGTATCTTAAAAACAGAGATATACATAAGGAGGTCAAAGAGAATTGAGGTGGTTCATATGTATCAGCTACAAATCCTTTTCTTGCTTTTATGAAAAATGTAGTACATTAAACATGTATCTAATTTATTTCCATTAGGAAGTTGATATATTGGGAGAATTTTAGGCTTAAGGTCTATTTTCACGTTCTCAAAGACTTAAATAGATTGAGGCATTATACACATTACAAAGAAAAAATAATTACGCATTTGTCTCCGTTTTGCACATTGTATAAGTAAGTTCTTGAATGTAGAGTAACTAAAGCAAAGGGAAGAAATGATGAAGTAAAAGAGCTGAACAGAAGATTTCAAAGGGCAGCTCAAAAAGACAAAATATTATAATGAAATGTGGTGAAATGTGCAAAGACCTGGAGCTAAAAAACCAAAAGGGAAGAACACACTCAGCATTTCTCAAGCTGAAAGAACTGAAGAAAAAATTCAAGCCTCGAGACACAATTTTGAAGGATTCTATGGGCAAAATATTGAATGACACAGGAAGCGTCAAAAAAGATGGAACGATTACACAGAGTCACTGTACCAAAAAGAGTTGGTCGACATTCAACCATTTCAGGATGTAGCGTATCATCAAGAAGCGATGTTACTGAAGGAAGAAGTTCAAGCTGCATCAAAGGTATTGGCAAAAAGCAGGTCTCCAGGAACTGACAAAATACCAGCTGAGATGTTTCAACAAATGGATACAACGCTGAAGGTGTTTACTCATCTATGTCAAGAAATTTGAAAGGAATTGCCTGAACAACCAACTGGAAGAGTTCCGTATTTGGGCCCATTCCGAAGAAAGGAATGTGGAAATTATTGAACAATATCATTAATATCATATACAAGTAAAATTTTGCTGAAGATCATTCAAAAATGGCTGCAGTAGTACATCAACGAGGAACAGCTAGAAATTCCAGCCAGATTCAGAAGAGGACGTGGAATTAGAGACATCATTGCTGATGTCAGATGGATCTTGGCTAAAAGCAGAGAATACCAGAAAGATGTTTACCTGTGTTTTATTGACTATGCAAAGTCATTCAACTGTGTGGATCATAACAAATTATGGATAACATTGTGAAGAATGGGAATTCCGGAACACTTAATTGTAATGAGAAAACTGTACATAGACCCAGAGGCACTCTTCCAAACAGAACAAGGGATATTATGTAGTTTAAAATCAGGAAAGGTGTATGTCAGGGTAGTATCCAGTCACCACACTTATTCTGTTTGTATGCTGAGCAAATAATCTGAGAAGCTGGACTATATGAAGAAGAATGTAGCATCAGGATTGAAGGAAGACTCATTAACAACCTGTGTTATACAGAAGACACAGCCTTGCTTGCTGAAAGTAAAAAGGACTTGAAGCACTTACTGACGAAGATAAAAAAACTGCAGCCTTCAGTATGGATTACACCTCAACATAAAACAAAAATCCTCACAACTGGACCAATAAGCAACATCATGATAAATGGAGAAAATAGTGAAGTTGTCAAGGATTTCATTTTACTTAGATCCCATGAAAGCAGCAGTTATGAAATCAAAGGAAGTGTTGCATTGGGCAAATCTGCTGCAAAAGACCGTTTATCAGAATTGACATGATGGCAAGTGGTTTCTAATGGCATGATGCTGAGCATATTCTCATATGCTTATTTGTCATCTGTACATCTTCTTTGGTGAGGTGCCTATCAGATATTTTGCCCATCTTGTAATTTGGTTGTCTGATTTCTTTTTGTTGAGTTTTAAGAGTTTTTGTATATTTTGGATACCAGTCCTTTATGACAAATGTGTTTTGTTTGCAAATATTTTCTCTTAGTCTGTAATTTGTCTTTTTGTTCTCATAACAGTGTCTTTTGCATAGCAGAAATTTTTAATATTAATGAAGTCCAGCATATCAATTTTGTCCCTTATGGATCATGCTTTTGGTGCTATAGCTAAAACATTGCCAAAACCAAGGTCATCTAGTTATTCTCTTATGTCATCTCAAAATCATTTATCTCCAAGAATAATTCACATAGAATAAAAGCTAAGAATAACATATACACTCTCAGCTAATAACTCCCCAAGATGTAATGATACCAATGAATTTGATATGCTCATGTGTTTGTAGCCTTTCTATTACATAGTTTTTCCAAAGTAAAGTTCTTGTTAAGATCACTATGAAGATATCAGTGTGCAGGAAACTAAGCTCTCCCTCACCCATGGGGAATAATTCTGTCAAGACCTAGAGGTGGTGCCATCATTTAGATTTTAATTTAGGAACATCCTAATCAAAGTGGTACTTAATTACTTCTGAAGGCAAATAACCCTAGGACTATAATATCAAAACCAAAGAAATATTTTCTCAATTCTGATTATTGCAGGCCTAGCTATAAAATGCCATCTGTAGCAATTTAACATTGAGTGGAGGCTTATACTATTTTTCAGCTTCTATGCTGCACATTATGAGTTATGGAATGTGCAGTAGATCTATAGAAGTAGCTTCTAGGGAGTGCCTCCCATTTTTGTAAAGATCACATTTCTTTTTCAGTTACCACAGTTCTCTCTTTCTGCTTAGCCCTAATTCATAATTCTTACTACTGGAAGACTGACATATATACAAAGAGCATCTTCCGCAAGATTTTATGATCTTTTATATCATGTAATATACTGCAGATTTGTGGAATATATTACATCATGACATCTTGAAAATAATTTTATGAGTATATTTTGTTGTGGGCACATGTGTTTATGCATGATTTTGACATATTGATGTGATGTACCTACTCTGCACACATACGGTTACCATGAGTTGAAATCGATTTGACTACAACGTGTGCTGGGCTTCCTTACTAATTCAATCACCTCTCCTTTGTCTCACTGTTCTTTAATCTCCTTCAGTGCCATTCATTTATGAATAACAAGTTTTAAGATGCCAGAGAAATAATTATAAAGTATAACTTTATTAGGAAACACATTTTGTTTTGCTGTTTTTTTCTATTATTTACAATTTAAACAAGTGAAACTGTATTATCCTTTAAAAAACACAATGTTTGCAATTGCTGATCCAATCAGAACTTCTATCACTGTAGAATTGTAAACTATTGGGTAACTGTGTAGAAGATGGGATTTATGTAACCCCTTCTATTGAGCTTTAATTAATTCCTTTATGACATTTTCTCCTCTGATATAAAAACCGTAGACCTATAAGCTTTCCAGTGGATATATGGCAATCCTGTGCTTTTTACCTCCTCTTCTTTGTATGTGTTGTTGTCTTTAATAAATGCAAGCATGTAGTTGGGAAAAAAACCAGCAGCTGGCCCTCTGGAATTTACTATTCCTAGAGAGCTCAGTAATGTAAACATATATCTGAGCTCTAGCCCCAATTTTGCCAACCTGCTTAGCTTCCGAGTTTCACATATTGCTAAAAGTGCCTTGGGAAAAAAGTTAAAATGATTATAAATAGAAATATTTTTTTCATAAATAACACAGGGAATTTCACTCTATTGGTGTAACACACATTTTCATTCCAAAAAAAGGAAAATGTGCACTGCAATTTTATTTTCTCACCCTTGTGAACACATCTACGTCTGTAATGACAACTGCTGCATCAATCAAGGATTTTGTAGTTGGCTTATGACACACATGAGCCAGTGTACATGCTGTATAATTATTCTTCTTTCATAAATAGAGTGACCTTATGTCCATAGCTCACCACTAAATACCAGAGCTTAGCATGCTTCTTGGGACATAGTAGACACTCAGTAAATAGATGTTGACGAAATAAATAATGAAGGTATTAACTCTAATTTCACTATATTGAAAAAGACAAGTCACACATACAGCAATAATTATTAATACAATGCATTCCTCCAAGATACACCATTTATTAATTACACGAGCTTTAAATCTTTAATAATAATTTGCCATAATTTCATAATGTCTCACATAATGTTGATGTGAGGATTAAATAAGATGTTGCATCTAAAGCACTTACCCCTGCTTGATTCATTGGAAGAATTCAGTATATGTTTAAAAGAAGCTACAGATCTCAGCATCAACAGAACTTATAAGTAACAAACAAAAAAACAAAAAACATGGATTTTAGAAATTCCTTTGGAGAAAAGGGTTATGAAATGTTTTCCCTAATCATTTATTCTAAATCCTCGAAAAGATAATATCTACAAGAAAGAACCCACTCTAAATCTTTGCAAGAAATACTAGCTCTTGGATTTATAAGTACACAATACTTCGCTAGATTATCTCTTTATTTGTAAACAATAAACAAAAGAAGATAAACAATGCTATCAAAATATTTGAATTGAATTGTAGGCTTAAAATATGCCCTATTCACAAATTCTAGTAAACATAAGGTATGTATGTTATTATTTCTCTGGTGTACTACCTGTATGCCAGAGATTACAAAATATATTTTAGGTACTGAAGTAGCCTATTTATTTTTATATAACACTGATTATAGGCTTTTTTTTTTTTTTGTCCTTCAAAATAAGCTAAACTCATGCACGTGATTCTAGGTTCTCTTGGCACTATTCAGAGACGCAAAAGTTTCTTCCCACATTCTCAGTTTAACACTTATCCCTCTCCTGGACCTGGACAAACCAATGACTGATGATCTAAGTCAAGCCCTCATGGAAGATAAACTATAACTTTTAAAGTTTGATCATTTTAGAAATAATTTTTAACATGTTTTGTAATTTCTATCTCCCTTCTCCAGTTTACATGTATGTGATGCTTTCCTTCTCTCTCCTTCATCTTCAACTTCTTTACTTGTGAGTTCTCAAACTATGAACGTGTTCACCCTCTCTCCCAACTTTCATAAACTCTCCCTTAACCCTTTTCTTCCTCTTCATGCAAGCTTATTGAACATGTTCTATACTTTCTACCTTGTTTTATTCATCTGTCAACTCTCCTTCCAGCTAAGATCATGGAACAAAAGGAGGAGAAAATTTTTGAAAAAAAAAAACGTTGTCTGACAACAGTATTAAATACCATAGAGAAGAAATAAAAAAGAGTCCAAAGAACTGAATTTTATTTTTATAAGGTCATTAATGCATTTTGTTTATGCACAGCTTTTTAATTTAGGTGCAGTATTCATTTACTTCAACTTTTCTTTTATTCAGCAGGTATATATTGAGAATATACTGTGTCTTGGGCATGATAATAAGCATATTACAATAGAACAATAGATGCTCTTTCCATTGAACTTAAAGACTAGTGAAGAATATATACATATATATAGTATGTGAACCCCAAAACCAGGGTGCTTGAAATGACTAAGATGACTGTATCAGATTTAAATTAAACTCCATTTTGAATTAAACTGCAGCTTGGCCTAAGCCTCTGCCCCCGCTGTCCTGAAGAGACAGCTCAGTTTCTTATAAAAGTTTAACTACTTGTAGCTCACACGAGAAGCAAAGGTCGACACTCCAGCTTGTATAAGGAATTGTTGGTTAAGAGATACTGGTTGAAGATGATCCAAGCTTGACCCAAGGAGAATATTTTGGCCAACATGCTGAGGAGGTTAGAAAATAGAACTGATGATGTTAAGAAAATTTGTTAAGGAAAGATTGTAATTTAACAACACCCTTGTAAGTTTTTGCCATGCACATTCCCCCCATGCCTGTGAGCATGTAGCCCTTCATTTACTCCACCTTATGAGAACCTCGCTGTCCTCCTGCAGTGAGGAACACTGTGACATCCTGCTGGATGTTAAAGTGTCTCCCTATTTGCGAATTCCTATTCCGTAATAAAACTTTTTGCTTTCACTTTTAACACAGTGTAAGTCTGGTGCTTCAGTATGACAATTTTCATGTATATATAACCAATTTACGTGCTTAAAACCAAATATAAGCAATTAAATGAAGATACTTTAAAAATAAGTGAGAAAAAAAATAAATTTGAACTACAAAACACAATAGCAAAAACCCTGATGAAAACCAACCAGAATCAAAGCAAAAAGAGAATAAAAAAAATAACTAGAACAGTTTAATATAAGCGGGTTTTTTATAAACCATAGTAAAAAGTGATCTTTTTTTGGCATAATTGTTAAAAACAATATGGCTTGCCCTTAATGTTGTTACCAAATAAGTACTGTACATACACATACACACACATAAAAATATTAGGCATGGATATTTTCTAATTTCTGATAATATTGTTGATCTATTGCTTGTCGTACTGACTCTGTTCAGATAAATGTAGTAAATAAATGTAGCTATATAGCCATACT
>NW_004444092.1:31691-49386 GCF_000243295.1 Trichechus manatus latirostris
ACCTGGTGATCCACTTCTGAAAGATCACAGCTATAAAAACTCTATGGAGCACAGTTCTATGCTGACACATCATGAGTAATAGTCGACTTGACAGCAACTGGTGGTGGATAAATGACAAATTTTTTTCCCCGTCATTAATGATCTTGCTCAGATGGCACTAACTCTTTCTAGACTTTCCTGACTCTCTGGACAAATTTATTTACATCCTAATCTTTCTAGTCCTCAGACTTACATCATAACATGAGTCCTGTTATAACCGTTTATTTTTCACTGTTCTGCAATATAAGCCACCTCTAAGCAAGAAATTATATTTCTTTTTTATATACCTATGATAGAAATCACTGACAAAAACATAGTCTTCAATAAATGCTAAACTAAACTAGAAGACTCTTTATGGCCTTTCACCTCTACTGTTTACAATTATTTGACTCTTCGCTAATATTTACTATGTATGAGTGTAAGAGGCTTGAAGTCAAAATGGCTTTAGTGGTGGTTATACAATAATATAAG
The DNA here is from genome assembly GCF_000243295.1 of Trichechus manatus latirostris. Classification (NCBI taxonomy): domain Eukaryota; kingdom Metazoa; phylum Chordata; class Mammalia; order Sirenia; family Trichechidae; genus Trichechus; species Trichechus manatus. The sequence continues at coordinate 32,202 of NW_004444092.1, forward strand.
GCCAAGTTGCTTAAAATTAAGCACTCTAGGTCCCTATTTCCTTATTTGCTACATGTCAATATTGATTTTTACCTCACCGTTGTTCTAATGAATGAAACAATGTCCAGTGTATCTCACTGCTAGCTATTTCTATCCTACCTGGTGCTTTGCTTCCGTAGTCAACCACTAGTTTATCTTTGTAATACTAAGATTTTTAATACAAAAATCATTGAATAAGACACAATATATAAACCAGTTTAAAAAAAAAAAAAGTTAAATACTGAAAAGTATTCTACATTGAGCAAAGAATCAGAGAACTCAGCATTTTAAGATCTCTGAAAGCCAGAACCTAAGTGTTGTGGGCCAATCAGCCTATTCTATGTCTGCATGCTTTTGTTTGGAAAGGACTCACAATGGAATAATCACCTACTCACTTTAATAGCCTTGGCTGTAGCTACCACTGAATCAATGTAAGTTAAAGTAGCAGACAGAATTTTTTTTTTAGTTAGTTTTCTTCTAAAACTGTGAGAGATAATGAGTAATAGAAGATGAAATCATAAACACACATACATATGTAAAGGGAAATACTTTATCTTCTCATGCTAAATGTGTAGCAAATGATGCAAAACACAAAATAACATTTTGCACAGTATTTCTCCCAGATGCCAAATTTAGAAATAAACCTAAGGTATGACTAGAACTATGAATTTAGCTAGCGTTTAATGCTAGCATAAGAAACCTATGGGCTGGGAAAATTTCCAACCTTAGCAAACTTAACTTCAAGTAGCTTTTTTTCTCTCTCTGAGCTTTTGTTTTAGACAATCTGAGAAGCATTCTTTTTTCCTTCCTTCATTCAGAGAGTCATGGTATCAAACTCCCTGAATTAAAGACATTAGAGACTCTTGAAAGGTCACAGATATTGGATCTCTAGAGATCAAGATGGGGGAAGATATATATTCAGTCAGAATCTATCCTTAACAGCAATATTAAAGTACATAATCATTCTCTTAATGTTCATCATAAAGTAAAATGTAGTATTACCTTCTAAAATCCATTTGAGCATAGTGATATTATAGGTTAAAGTATTATCTGTCAGTCTTGGTGAAAAAAATAAATGGAAAGAATAGTAAGCAATTCACTCTCCCAACAAATATATTTAAATAAAACCTTTGCAATTAAGCAACATTTAAATTTATCTGTGCCAATATATGATTTATTGATTTTACCAATAAATTATTCATGTCACTCATTGATGATACAATTGTCCTATCACACTATTTTGAAAACAAATGAGAAGCCCAACAGAAAAAAATGTCAATTTCCACAAGTTTAGTTGCTTTGTGCAATACCAAGCATGCATGCATGTGAAAAAAATCTGTAGGATCATAAATAAAAAATAACGTATTATTGATGGGCATGTGGCTTTTTTCACTATGGAGAATACATTGCAATGATAATCAATAATGTCATTTAATTTCAAAATCATTTGAGATTTGTATGCCCAAAATATAAATAATGAAATGTGGAAAACACTCATTGCACTTACATCTCACTACAAAAAAAAAAAAAAAAAAAAAGTGAACACTATAGACTCCAAAATATTAGAAACCTATATAGACATAGGATACTGCATTTTTATGCAAAAACATGTGCCTTCTTCATTTGTTTGCCAACTGTGCCCTCCCCACCCCCATGACGTATTTTCATAAGCATTGTTATGCCAATTTTTTTTTACATGTTGCTGTAAAAAAAAAAAGAAAAAACGAGAAAAGCATACTTACAAAAATACCTCACTAGGGGAAGTTGTGGTTGGCAAACATAAGTAGAAGGCGTGCACTATTAAAAATATAGTCATCTGTATAGAAATCTATAACTGACTCCATTATGTATATGTAATAATTAACTGGCATTTGGAAAATTTAAAAAAATATCTAGGAAAAGTATTCTGCATGAATATTAGAATATTCTGCATAAATATAAAGAAATTATGCAGTGTACACCCACAAACCTAGTACCTAGATTAAATAGTTATTCACATTTTACTGTATTTGTATCTTCTATTTTTTGCTAAAATATTTTAAGTAAATTTTTGACATTATGAATTTTTATTCTGACATCCTTTATTATATTTACCTGTTGCTGTTGAGTCGATTCCAACTCATAGCAACCCTATAGGACAGAGTAGAACTCATAGCAACACTATAGGACAGAGTAGAGCTGCCCCATATGGTTTCCAAGGCTGTAAATCTTTATGGAAGCAGACTGCCACATCTTTCTACCACAGAGCGGATGGTGGGTTCACACCACCAACCTTTCAGTTAGCAGCCTAGCATTTAACCATCGGGCCACAGGGCTTCTTCGGGTTATACCAAAAAACCAAACTCGTTTACGTCAAGTCAATTCCGACTCATAGCGACATTATAGAACAGAATAGAACTGCCCCACAGGGTTTCCAAGGAGTGGCTGGTGGATTTGAACTGCCAACCTTTTGGTTAGCAGCTGTAGCTCTTAATCACTGCATCACCAGGGCTCTATTTTGTTTGATAGATGTGTGTTTTTCTATTGGGTATATGTAAAATATAGATATATACTCCTATTGTATGCATATATGCATATATATACATCTCAAGATTACTATCAGCAGTATATGAAAATTCCAGTTGTTCCTCATCCTCACTACTTGCTAGTCTCCTGATTTTACATTTCATCCATTGTAGTCAGTGATCAGTGGTATCACATTGTAGTTTTAATCTGCATTTCCCTGATAACTAGTAAAAATGAAATAGCTTTTCATATATTTGGTCTGTTTATAATTGACAAACTTTGCAGCTATTCTTTGTTTTATTTTGTTTTGTTTTAACGTAATGCTTGTTCATTCTTTTGTCCACATACCTGTTAGGCTGTCTATCTTTCTTATTGTTTTGTAGGATTTTAGTAGAAGTTATTCTGAATAAGAGTCCTTAGGTAAGAAATGCGTATTGAGAATACCCTTCGCACTCCACTCACAAGTTTTCCTTTTCATTGTTAATGACGTCTTAACCTTAAAATAATGTAATTTAAAAAATTTTACCTTATAGTGCTTTTTGTGTTGTGGTAAAAAAATATTTTTCTGCTCCAAAGCCATGAAGATGTTCTTCTATGTTTTCTTCCAATAGCTCAAATGCCTTACCATTCACGTTTAGTTCTGAACTGATATGTCCCTTTTGTTGTTGCTAGCTTCTTTGAGAGGGCCCTGACTCATCGCATACACATGACTGGTTGCATTCCATAGGGTTTTCATTGGCTGATTTTTGGAAGTAGGTCACGGGGCCTTCTTTCTTGTTTATCTTAGTTTGGAAGCTCAGCTAAAACCTGTTCAGCATCATAGCAACCCGTAAACTTCCACTGACAGAGGCATGGTGGCTATGTTGCGGTGCATTAACCTAGAATAAAACCCAGGTCTCCCACATGGAAGGCAAGAATTCTACCACTGAACCACCAATACCCCCTTTTCCCTTTTACACATTTTTATCTTCCTAATAATCCTTGAAGATTTTCTACTTTTTCTTGGATCAATTTTCATAACCCCCCCACTTGGGTAAATGCCTATGAATAGAATTGTTAAATTTAACTATATAAAAATCTGCCAAACTGTTTTCCAAATTCACTGTGCAATTTGTGTTCCCACTAGAAATGTGTGAGCGTTCCAGTTGCTCCATATCTTCATCAAAATATGACATTGTCAATCTTATTGGTTTTAATCATTCTAGTGTATGTGCAGTAGCATCTTATTCTAGTTTCAGTTTGTATTCATCTAATAAACAACAGTTCTAAATATTTCCATATGATTATTTGTCATTTATTTAAATCTTTGGTCCACCTTTTTATATTTTTTTTTATCAGGTTGTTTGTTCTTATAATTGAGTTTTAGCAGCATTTTATATTCTCTGGATGGATGTGTGTGTGTGTATAATATGTATATTATATCATATATTGTGTGATTTCTCTTTTTAGAAATTTTAAAACTTGAAGCCTAATTTATCAATGTTTCCTTTTGTAATTAGGCTCTTTGCATCCTACTTAAAAGTGTTCAATATATAACTTGTAATATTACATTTCCCTGCTGCCAACACCATCTACTGTTACAGGAATTTTATTTTATTTTTTTAATACTCAACTATTTCATTATGTATAATTTTAAATGAGAATGTTTCTGAAAGATGTGAGCACTTCATCAATTCTATTTTCTATAGTTAAGTAGGTATTCTCTGACATAGGGGAATATAAAAGGATCAGGTATTTAGAAGACAGAGGGATGTACCTTGGAAAACTTCAAAGCAGGCATTAATTCTTCTAAACAACATTCCTTTATTAACAGCCTGAAAATGAAGGAAACAATCAACAATATCCCCTTATAATACATTTCAGTTTATGAGCAGAATGACCAATGGGATTAAGGCAGAAGCTTCTCAAAGTGTCATGTGGTTCATGATTTATTTTCTCACAAGTTTCCTATAAATTATATAAGGAAATTTCTGATAAACATGGTAGAAACAATGTATTTTACTAACAAATTAATAAAATGTAGCCTGTTAGAAGATATTCCAATAATTTCTACCCATACTCCTGATAGTTACCTGTCTGAACTGCAGAAACAAGGATATTGGGGTTGTAGCCAAACTCTAGAGTTATCTCTTAACAATTCAACAAAAGTGTAATTTTCATCACACAGAGGGATATTCCAGAATTTTTCATATTCACTATGATAAAGATTATGAAGTGCTTTTCTTATTGTTCTTGACCTAAACATTTGATATCTTGTTTCTCTACTACTCTCCTCTATCTCCGATACTTTAGTAACCACAGTTAATAGCAAGGTGTACAACTGTTCAGTAATAAATAAGTAATTAATAAAAAAATTTAACCCTAGTCATATACATATTAATTTAAGTACATGGTCATAAAAAGCTTAAGAAAATAATACAGCAAGTAACTTGACATAACAGACATAGAATATTTGGAATTTATTTTCTAATCTACCAGGAATGATTTTATTTTTCAGTCAGGCAATTTGAAAATTGTAACATACAAGTAGGAGTCTACTTATTCTATACTAATGACTTTAATATATATTAGATACATATCTAAAAATGGACAGTGCATTTAATTTCTGTACAATTTAGGTATTCAAGAAAATACCGAAGAAATGATAGCCTCTTCGTGTGTATAGTCACACACAATCCTTTCAGAGAAATGTACTAGAAGTATGTATTCCCTCTGATATTATTCCCTACAGAAGCCTACGCTGCTTTAAAAATCAGGAAGAACCATTTTGGTAATGTTTCTAGTCCTGCCAATGCTGCAAATCTCATGAAGAGAAGAATCCTGAGCATTCATAAAAATATATGGACATCTATGTCAGTGAGGGTTAAGTTCAGGTACGTGTAAAAATAATAAAAAGATGGTTCAAACACACTAGGATTTATTCTTCCACATTAAAATAAAAAACAAAACAAATAATACACACAAAAAGAAACAACAAAAAGCAATTAGTCTAGGGATGACTTAGTTTCATTAAAATTAAAATTTTTCTGCCTCTGCCAGGCTTACTTCCTCACTCAAAGTCACAGCACAGACTGTCATTGTTGTTGGGTACCTTAGAGTTAATTTTCAACTCATAGTGACCCCATATGACAGAGCAGAACTGCTTCATGGGGTTTTCTAGGCTGTATTCCTTACGGGAACAGATCACAAGGTTTATCTCCCTCAGACCCACTGGGTGTGTTCAAACCTTTGGTTATCAGCCAAGCCACCACGGCTTCTACAGCACAGACTACTGTGGTTAATACAGCCATCACATTAAGTTCTTCCACGCAGAAGGAGGGAGAAAGGAGAAGTGCACTAAACAGCTGAGTAAGCATCTTTAAGTAGCCTTCCTGGAAGTTCCACACAATATTTCTGCTTACCTGTCCTTGACCAGAGCTGTCTCATGGCCACACCTAGTTGCCAAGGAGGTTGGGAAAAATAACCTTTTAGTTGGGCAGCAATATGCCCAGGTAAAATTTAGGGCTGTATTATTAAACACATGGGCGAAAATTGATTTTGGGTATCCAACTATGAGCCTGCCAGAGTCTCTTTGCCCCTCCTCACCTACACATGGCCTTCTTTCTATATGTAGAACACACTTTTCCTCTCACAACCAGAAATCCCCTTTAAGTTACTTCCAGGCTTAGATCTGAGTTTGTGCAGACTTGCCAATCATTTTGATATGTGATTTCTCATGGTCTAGTAACCTAGAAACTACATGACAACTTAACTGGTTTAAACTCACTTATTTTACACTGATGGACAAGGAACAAGATAGCTCATTAAATTTCTTTTCCACATGAGAGGGAACTAGGAAATATTCAGCAGTCTCTGGTTCCTGGCAAGGATAGTATCTCAGTTATGTAGTGCTGCTATAATAGAAATACCGCAAGTGGATGGCTTTAACAAACAGAAATTGATTCTCTCACAGTTTAGGAGGCTAGAAGTCAGAATTCAGGGAGTCGACTCCAGGGGAAAGCTTTCTCTCTCTGTGGGCTCTGGGGCAAGGTCCTTGTCATCAATCTTTCCCTGGTCTAGGAGTTTCTCAGATCAGGGATCCTGGGTCCAAAGATGCGCAACCCGCAAGGCTCTTCTTTCTTGGTGATAGGACATCCCTCTCTCTTCTGTGCAGTTCTCTCTCTTGCGCACTTCTGTCTCCTTTTATCTCTTGCGGTGCAGTGGTTAAGAGCTATGGCTGTGAACCAAGAGGTCGGCATTTGAAATCAACAGCAGCTCCGGAAGAAGATGTAGCATTCTGCGTCCATAAAGATTTACAGCCTTGGAAACCTTATGTGGTGGCTATGAGTCAGAATCCACTTGACAGCAGTGGGTTTGGTTTTTGGTTTGGATTTTGTAACTTTTAACCTATAATTCTGAGACTTAATATCTTTTAATAGTTTGCTTTTGTTATTCATTGTTTTCACCGGTTTTTGTTCATAGTGCTTTTTTCCTTGTGTATTTTGTGATTTTTTTATTATGAGAAATAAGAGTTGTTGGCACTCTATTGCTAAGAGTACTTTTTGTCCTGGGTTTCTTCAAAGAATGCTTGCCTCAAGGGAAGATTTTCTCAACTTCCCCCAAGCAACTTGAGGTTTACTGTAAATAGCTGGGTTAAAATACTTAAAATGCATTTCAGTTTACCATATTTTTATGCAACTATCATGTGCTTTCTGAATTTGTTTGCAGTCTGTGCCTTACCCCTGTGAGGTATTTCCCCAAGCACAGGGCTATGCTAATTTGTTTATTTATTTATTTTTACAGCAACATGTCGAAGAGGGTTGACACGGCAGAGGTTCTGAGGGTGTCTCTAGAGGGAAGTGCACAGCCAGCATGCTTTATTTGCGTAAAAATACAGTAATTCTCGATAGCAAAAGACTACATTAGAGAAACGCTTTTGCCACTAAGTTTCTAAAGTGAGATTTAGTTTATATCAGTGAAAGCTCTGCTGTGAGGTTTTTTGTTCGCTTGTTTTAAATGATTATATGGGTACCTTGAATTTTTCTTTTTTTGGAGGGGGTATATGTATTTTTTTTAAATTATGTTAAAATAGGTTGTTGTTGTTAGGTGCCATCCTGTGAGTTTCACTGCATAGTGATCCCATGTACAACAGGATGAAACACTGCCCGGTCCTGCGCCATCTTCACAATCCTTGTTATGCTCGAGCCCATTGTTGCAGCCACTGTGTCAATCCCTCTCGTTCAGGGTCTTCCTCTTTTTCAGTGACCCTCTACTTTACCAAGCATGATGTCCTTCTCCAGGTACTGTTCCCTCCTGTTAACATGTCAAAAGTATGTGAGACAAAGTATCGCCATCCTTTCTTCTGAAGAGCACTCTGGTTGTACTTCCAAGACAGATTTGTTTGTTCTTTCTGCAGTCCATAGTATAGTCAATATTCTTCGCCAACACCATAATTCAAAGGTGTCAATTCTTCTTCAGTCTTACTTGTTCATCGTTCAGATTTCGCATGCATATAAGGTGATTGAAAACACCATGGCTTGGATCAGGTACACCTTAGTCTTCAAGGTGACGTCTTTGCTTTTCAACACTTTAAAGAGGTCTTTTGCCGCAGATTTGTTCGATGCAGCGCGTCTTTTGATTTCTTGACTGCTGCTTCCATGGGTGTTGATTGAGGATCCAAGTAAAATGACATCCTTGATAACTTCACTATTTTCTCAGTTTATCATGATGCTGCTATTTGGTCCAGTTGTGAGGACTTTTTTTTTTTTTATGTTGAGGTGTAATCCATACTGAAGGCGGTGGTCTTTGATCTTCATCAGAAAGTGCTTCAAGTCCTCTTCACTTTCAGCAAACAAGGTTGTGTCATCTGCATAATGCATGTTTTAATGACTCTTCCTCTAATCCTGATGCCCCATTCTTCCTCATATAGTCCAGATTCTCAGTTTATTTGCTCAGCATACAGATTGAAGATATGGTGAAAGCATACAACCCTGATGTACACCTTTCCTGACTTTAAATGATGCAGTATCCCCTTGCTGTGTTCCAAAGGCTGCCTCTTGATCTATGTACAGGTTCCTCATGAGCACAATTAAGTGCTCTGGAATTCCCATTCTTCGCAATGTTATCCATAGTCTGTTATGATGCACACAGTTGAATATCTTTGCAGAGTCAATAAAACACAGGTAAACATCTTTCTGGAATTCTCTGCTTTCAGCCAGGATTCATCTGACATCAGCAATGATATCTCTGGTACCACATTCTCTTCTAAATCCAGTTTGAATTTCCAGCAGTTCTCTGTCGATATACTGCTGCACTTGGTTTTGGATTATCTTCAGCAAAATTTTACTTACTTGTGATATTAATGATATTGCTCCATAATTTTCACAATCAGTTGGATCACATTTCTTTGGAGTAGGCATAAATATGGATCTCTTCAGCTGGTTGGCCAGGTAGCTGTCTTCCTAATTTCTTGGCATAGATGCCCAAGCACTTCCAGCATTGCATCTGTTTGTTGAAACATCTCAATTGGTATTCTGTCAATTCCTGGAGCCTTGTTTTTTTGCCAATGCCTTCAGTGAAGCTTGGACTTCTCCCTTCAGTGTCATCAGTTCCTGATTATATGCTACCTCCTGAAATGGTTGAAAGTCTACCATTATTTTTGGTATAGTGACTCTGGATATTCCTTTCATCTTCTTTTGATGCTTTCTGAATCGTTTAATGTTTTCCCTGCAGAATCCTTCGGTATTGCAGCTCAAGGCTTGATTTTTTTCTTCAGTCTTTCAGCTTGAGAAATGCTTAGCATGTTCTTCCCTTGTGATTTTCTATCTGCAGATCTTTGCACATGTCACTATAATACTTTACTTTGTTTTCTCAAGCTGCCCTTTGAAATCCTCTGTTCAGCTCTTTTACTTCATCATTTTTTTCTTTTGTTTTAGCAACTCAATGTTCAAGAGCAAGTTTCAGAATCTCTTCTGACATCAATTTTGGTCTTTTCTTTCTTTCCTCTTTCTTTAATGACCTCTTGCTTTTTTCACATATGATCCGTGATGCCATTCCACAACTCGTTTGGTCTTCTGTCATTAGTGTTCAATGTGTCAAATGTATTCTTGAGATGGTACCTAAATTCAGGTGGGATATACTCAAGGTGGTACTTTGGCTCTAATGGAGTTGTTTTAATTTTCTTCAGCTCCAACTTGAACTTGCATATGAGCAATTGATGATCTGTTCCACAGTTGGCCCCTGGTCTTTTTCTGACTGATGATATTGAGGTATTTCACCATGTCTTTCCACAGATGCAGTCGATTTGATTCCTGTGTATTCCATCTGGCGAGGTCCAAGTCTATAGTTGCCATTTAGGTTGATGTAAAAAGGTATTTGCAGTGAAGAAGTCATTGGTCTTGGAAAATTCTATCATGTGATCTTGGGCATCGTTTCTGTCACCAAGGCCATATTCTTCCTTTTTTGTTTCGAACTGTGGCATTCTTATCATCAATAATTAACAATGTGTCTTGATTGCATGTTTGATCAATTTCAGACTGCAAAGGTTGTTAAAAATCTTCAGTTTCTTCATCTTTGGCCTTAGTGGTCAGTGCATAAATTTGAACAGTAGTAGTATTAACTAGTCTTCTTTGTAGGCATATAGATATTATCCTGTCACCAACCACACTGAACTTCAGGATAGATCTTAAAATGTTCTTCTTGACGGTGAACGCAATGCTGTTCCTCTTCAAGCTGTCGTTCCTGGCATTGTAGACCATATGATTTTCTGATTCAAAATAGCCAATACCAGTCCATTTCAACTCACTAATGCCCCATCTTCCAGTGCTCTATCAGACAATGTTCTGCTAATATTCATAAGGTTTTCACTGACGAATTCTTTTCAGAAGTAGACCACAGGGTACCTCTTCCAAGTCTGTCTTAGCCTGGAAGCCCCACTGAAACCTATCTGCAATGGGTGACCCTGCTGGTACTTGAATATTGGTGGCATAGATTCCAGCATCACAGCAAGCCCACACAGTACAACAAACTGACAATGCCGTGGGGGGGTGTTAAAATATATGTCACAAGAAATTTACTGTTTCAACTAGTCTAACTGTACAATTCAGTGACATTAATCACATTTGTCATGCTGTGCAACGGTTGCTACTATCCATCTTCAAAAAATATTTTTATCATCTCTGAAAGAAATCCAGTACCTCTAAAGCAATAACCCCTGATTTCCCTTTCCCTAATCCTGTGATAACCCTGATAAACTTTTGTTGTTAGCCATTTTCTGTTCCAGATATTTACCATAAGTGGAGTCAGACAGTGTTTGCCCTTTTGAGTCTGACTTATTTCACTTAGTATAATGTTTTCAAGGTTCATCCTTGTCACAGCATGCATGAGAACTTCATTTTTCTTTATGGCTGAATAATATTCCATTGAATGTATGTGCCACATTTTGTTTATCCATTCATCTGTTCATGGACATTTGGGTTGTTTCTGCCTTTTGGCTATAATAAATAATGCTGCAAAAAACACTGGTATTTGAGTCCCTGATTTCAAGTCTCTTGGGTATACACCTAGACATGGAATTGCTAGGTCATAATTTTTGGAGTCACCACCAAACTACTCCACTGTGACTTCACCATTTTACAGTCCTAGCAGCAATAGATGAGGGTTCTAACTTCTCCACATCTTCTCCAACATTTGTTTTTGATTTCTCTGATAATAGCCACCCCAGGGGGTGTGAAGTGGTAATTCATTGTGGTTTTGATTTCATTTCCCTTATGACTAACTGAACATCTTTTCACGTGCTCGTTGGCCATTTGTGTATCTTCTCTGGAGAAATGTCTGTTTAAGTTCTTTCCCCATTTTTTAATTAGATTGTCTTTTTGTTGTTGAGTTGTATAATTTTTATATATTTATATATAGAGAGAGATATATATGCATATATAGAGATATATATGCATATATAGATAAATATATATATGCATTCTAGATATTAAACCCTTATCGGATGTATGGTTACTCTAGTGTGAAATTTGGATTTGAAACTAATTCAAGCAGGGAGAGAAGGATAGCACTGGACAGTCAATTTTGTTTGTGTAGATTATGGGGAAGGTAGTGTGGTTTTAGGACCACCAGCTTCAAAGCTGCTTCCAAAATTTGCATCCAGGGTCTTGATGTTGCAGTTTTCTGATAGTGACAGGGCCTAACAACCTTTTGGTGACCTAGTTCTGCAATGTGGCATTAGAGAGATTCCTGGAAGTTCAGCTGATAGTCTGTTTCTTTAATTTTCCCAAAGGTTTTTTAAAGTCATTTAATATCCTGTAATAAATCACTTCCCACTTAAACAAGCTAAAGTGAATTTTGTTCACTATAAATGAACTCTGAGAAATCCAGTGTGCTGTAAATGTGGTCCAGTTTAAATTAAAATTCATTATTTGGGAATTTTTGGCCTCAGAGAATTTCCCTTGCATTTTTGAGACTGTATAAACACACACAATATTAGATGTAGTTTGTTGTTGTTAGGTGCCGTCGAGTCTGTTCCGACTCATAGTGACCCTATGTACAACAGAATGAAACACTGCCCGGTCCTGTGCCATTCTCACAATCGTTAGACTTGAGCCCATTGTTGCAGCCACGGTGTCAATCCATCTTGTCCAGTGTCTTCTTCTTTCTCGCTGACCCTCTACTTTACCAAGAGTGATAACATTCTACAGGGACTGATCCCTTTTGATAACATGTCCAAAGTATGTTAGACATAGTCTCGCCACCCTTGCTTCTAAGGATATACTTTAGTGGGAGGGATTTCTGGTCCACTATATAGCCCTGGTGCACAGTGGTTAAGATCTTAGCTGCTAACCAAAAGGTCAGCAGTTTGAATCCACCAACCACTCCTTGGAATCCCTATGGAGCAATTCTACTCTGTCCTATAGGATTGCTATGAATAGGAATCGACTCAACGGCAATGGGTTTTGTTTTTGGATATAGCCAGAAAAAAAAAATCTCCATTTTTGTAGCAAAATTATTTTGCACATCAATTGAAAGTTTAGATATGATAGCTCAAAATACCTTAAATAATGTTGAGTTAAAAATTTGGATTTGGAGAAAGATATGTCTCCAACACCTCTCTTTCATTAAGCTCTTATTTTAGCTTATTTGTGCCTCTGGGTGTATATTGATCACAGAATATATACACGCTTCTTTATATATGCTTCAGTGTTCTTGCTTTGCCTCTGGACTAGGTAAGCCTAATCTTCACCCTAGCACTTTAAGTATCCAAAACATGCTTATGTATAGTGAGATTTATTTCTTAAGAATTTAATACATGTAGACTAGTCTATCTTTGGGGGAAAAATAGGAAGGAATTAAACTTCTGATTACTTACGTTGGAACCAAGTTTTTTTTGTTTTTGTTTTTTTTCCCTGTAGGCTATCTTGAGTTTGTTGTTTTATAAAGCTGCACAAGAATTATTGATACGTTTGTGTTAGTTTTGGTTGTTTCAGATGGGATGGAATGTCTCTTTTTGAGGGAACAAAATCCTCAGCTCTTTAGTGGTTTGAGGGCATCCATTATCCTTTATCTGCCAGTTAATTACTCCTCACATTAAACTGCTGCTCTTCCTGAGATGCTTAATCAAACTGAACAAATCTTGTGGGGTTTGCTCGTTTATAATCTTAAAATCACACAAAGCTGAATGGCTGGTGCAAGGTAATTTTCAAACAGATGTGCTTACTATGAATGATACTTCATGGGAAAATTGTCCACAGCCTATGCCTTCTGAGTACTCAGAGATTAATTAAGATTTCTAGAAAATACATGGATTCTCTCCTTATGGTTAGTTATATGATATTTCTATGGAAGAATTTGTCTTCATATTTTCCAAGATGTTAGATAAAAAATTTAAAACAAACAAACAAAAAATAATATAAAATACTGGAAAATGTTACTCAACAAACTTCAACCTAAAAATTTTATTTTGTATAGAATGTTTTCCTTTTGTGTTATATAAGTATCATTTCTTACTGACAGGTATGAAGGTTAATAGAGTAGGAGTTAAAATTTGAACTAAAATAAATCATATGAAAATCAACTTATCTTGTAATATAGTGAATGCAATTTCTTCATCTGAGTCACATTAAATAACATGTTTCATCATCAATCAATTTTTTAATGTCTAGAAAATGCTAGTATTTATATATTAATTTTATTGAAAAACAACTGAAATGAAGGAGACAGTTTAATAACATGCCACATGCTTTTGGAAGTGTAATTACAAAAGCAAAATAAATTGAAATTTAATTTTTGTTTTGGAAATTCCTTAACATATTTTTAAAAAAAACCCTCAGAAATTGAATTTTAAAAGAAAGTATATATATTCAGTTATATCTCACTGAGAGTACAACCTTATTTTATGGAGCTTCTACAATTTACCATTATGTTTTTCCATTATATTTGTATCTTGGTATCTGGTTTAACTTTAAATAGTTTTTGCTGAATCTTTGAACAACAATAACAAAAACAAGCCTGTTGCTATCCAGTCGATCCCTACTCATAGAAGACCCTATAGAGCACAGTAGAAGTGCCCCATAGGGTTTCCAAGGAGTGAGTGGTGGATTCAAACTGCTGACCTTTTAGTTAACAGCCAACCACTTAACCACGGTGCCACTAGGGCTCCAACATTTGAACATAACAAAAAATATTTTTGAAAACTCTAGCTTGATTTTCTTTTACGATCTTCATTAGGAAACTTACTGTCTTTGTGTTGGCATCTCTCTTTATCTATTATCCTGTGTCTTTTCTGTGCACCTATTAAAATAGAGCAAAGAGCTGGAAGACGTACATATAGATGTACCTTCAGTAACCTACCCAACTAGAGAGAAGACTGTTACCCATGTGCGCGCACAAACGCACACACAAACACACATACACAAACTCCTGTTTCCACACCACTGTTTCTCAATTGTTGTGATATTTTCAAAGTCAGCTTTTCCTATGTTTATAATTCTATGTCATAGGGACAAACCTCATTCTGTGTGTGTGTGTTGTGTGTGTGTGTGTGTTGTGTGTGTGTGTGTTGTGTGTGTGTGTGTGTTTTATGAGATATTTAAAGAGCGCTGAAGGGAGGAAAGGAGACCATTTTAAGTTAGTAGACTAAGCTGACAATTTGATTGATTTTTATATTTGCTTGCTGCCCTTAGGAGCCCTAGTGGGACAGTGGTTAAACAGCTTAGGTGTTGACCAGAAGGTTGGCAGTTTGAATCTACCAGCCGCTCCTTGGAAACTCTGTGGGGCAGGTCTACTCTGCCTTATTCTGTCCTATGAGGTTGCTATGAGTTGGAATCAACTCAATGGCAATGGGTTTGGGGTTTTTTTCTTTTTTTGTTTTTTTGGTACTGCTCTTAAGAATCTTCCATATCTACTAGCCTTAGACTCAAAACATATTTAAAGATCTATTATACTACTTGATGACAATGAGTTTGGTGTTTTTATTTTTTTTTTGGTTTAAATTTTAAAAGTCAGTAAAATTTTTTAAAGTAAAACAAAATGAATAAAAAGAGAAGGGGGTAATGTCAGGCTAATTGTAATTTGTATCTTGATTTGTATTATTTCATCATATTTACAGTGGATATTGAGATTTCGGAGAAAATATTGATTTTTTAAAAATTTTTTGTATTGTACTTTAGGTGAAGGTTAACAGAACAAATAATTTCTCATTAAACAGTCAGTACACATACTGTTTTATGATATTGGTTAACTACCCCATAACATATCAACACTCTCCATTCTCAACCTTGGAGGACCTTTTTTTTTGGTGAAAATATACATAGCCAAAGATACACCATTTCAAAAATTTCTACATGCACAGTTCAGTGACATTGATTATGTTCTTCCAGTTGTGCTGCTATTCTCACTTTAGATGAGGGTTTACAGAACAAAATAGTTTCTCATTAAACAGTTAGTACACATGTTCCCCTATGACAATGGTTAACAAGCCCACTACATGTCAACACTGTCCTTATTTTCCCAATCACCAGCTTTCTTGTCCCCTTCTGCCTTCTAGTCCTTGTCCCTGGACTGCTGTGCCTCATTAGTCCCATTTTGTTTCATGGGGCTGTCCAAGTGGCTGAACAGTAAACCTCGGAAGTAACTTCACCACTGAGCTAAAAGGGTGTCTGGGGGCCACACTCTCAGGGTTTCTCTGGTCTCTTTCCATCCAGTAAGTCTGGTCTTTTTTTGTGTGTTAGAATTTTGTTCTACATCCTTCTCCAGCTCTGTCCAGAACCCTCTGTTGTGATCCCGGTCAGAGCAGTCAGTGGTGGTAGCCACGCACTATCTATCTGTGCTGGACTCAGTCTGCTGAAGGCCTTGGTAGCTGTGGTCCATTAGTCCTTTGGACTAATCTTGTCTTTGTATCCTGTTCTCTTCATTCTCCCTTGCTCCTGGAGGGGTGAGACCAGTGGAGTATCTTAGATGGCTGCTTGCAGGCTTTTAAGACCCCAGACGCTATTCACTAAGGTAGAATGTAGACTATTGTCTTTATAAACTGTGTTATGCCACTTGAGCTAGATGTTCCCCGAGACCATGGTCCCCACAGCCCTCTGCCCAGCAATTCAGTCCCTCAGGGAGTTTGTATATGTCTAGGGAGCTTCCATGGCCTTTCCTTGTACAAGTTGTTCTGGTTTCACCAGTATTGTGTACTGTCTCACCCTTCACCAAAGATACCACTTAAAGATTGATTTTTGAGGTAGAAAGAGAAAAAAGAAAATTATTTGTCCACTTTTTAATCACTCATCCATTTAATAAGCATTTATTTAGGAAATGTTGTATGCCCAATGCAATGTTAGAAATTGGGGGTTCCTTGGGACCTTACAAGAGCTCTATTTTCAATGGTATGTGCTATCTAGTTGGCGAGACAGGTAAAAAAATACAATCATAATGAAATAAATCAAATATATGAAATTATTATTCCTTCTGATTAGTGAAATGGAAACAAAAAATGGAGTCCTGAAATAGAGAATAATGAATTGCCTTTTCAAGGAGTTGTACATTTGGCAGAAATGGCCAGACCATGGTACCACTGCCATGCTCAGCCTGTGGCTGGAGACTGTCAAGGAAGAACACAGTCTCAGCTTGAAAACTAAAGTAGACCTTCATGTCATTAACATTGGAGATTGTCAGCTAATTGCACTGCTTGGAACAGAATGACTATTCTTTCTTAAAAGGAGACCCATGGCAGCTACAAATAAAAAGTTGTGTATAGAAGCTTGAGAGCTGTTTAGATATTGAATAGGAAGGAAACCCAAAAGTGTCATTTGGATTTGGTAACATCAGGATATTTAATGATTTAGATAAAGGTAATTTAAAAAGAGTGGTAGATAAAAATAAAATTAAAAAAAAGATAAGCTACAATAGATTGAAGAGTTATGACAACTGAGGAAACAATTTGGAGATAGTATGCTATGAAAGGGAACAAAAAATGGATAGAAATTAAATTGGGTTGTTAGTTTAAAAAACGCTGTTTTTAAAACTGTTTTAAATAGTTTTTTTGAAAGGAAAACTGGACAAATAGACAGGGGAATCCAGGATGGAAATGGGGAAGGTGCTGTCACATTGTGGGGATTGCAACCAATGTCACAAAACAATATGTGTATAAATTTTTGAATGAGAAACTAACTTGAGCTGTAAACTTTCACCT
>NW_004444092.1:49486-54414 GCF_000243295.1 Trichechus manatus latirostris
TATATATATGTTTATTTGACTTTATTAAGATAAAATATAGTAGAGCTTTTGTGGATATCAATGGAACTAATTAAGTGAGAAAGAAGTGAATGATGATGCACAAAACAAAGGAAATCATAAAAAATTCAAGATCCATATGCAGAGAAGAAAGAAAATTAGGACCAGGAATAGAGAGAATGGAATTTGGTAAGAGTAGGAATGAGCATTTCCTCTATTTTAACTGTTAGAAAGAGAAGTTGAGTACTTTTGCAAATGAAAAAGTAGATTTGGTGGTGGAAATATAAGGGAGTTTCAGATTTATGGCTTATATTTTCTCAGTGAATTATGGTGGAGAAGATGTGAAAGATTTGAAGAGAATGGAGAAGAAACTGACTCATCATAACGGAAAATGTGAAAGCTAATTTAAGGTTTTGCAAGGCAGTAATAATGGGAGGTGAGAGAGGCAAGGAAATTGTAAGGGTGTACTGTACTGATGGACAACAGATTATAATTAATATTTTTACAAAGTCAAATAATTTTATTTGTAAATGAACTGAAACCAGTTATATGGAGATATAGAAGATGATTGATGTCAAGGGTGAAATAGATGAAAGAGCGATTTCAGAAGTGATTCACCTTCCGGTATAAGATCGGAAGAGGGTGGCTGAGGTGGAGTGGAGGAAAACAGCGTTAGAAGTAAGTACACCAAGGAACAAAGCAGTCAGGGAACTGATGGGTCTGATGGGTCATCTTCCAAGATGACAGGAGTAGGCATTAAAATAAAGAGTGTTGTCCAAGAGCTAAAATTTTTAAAATGAAGTAGAATGAATAGAAGGTAAGAATGGTAAAGTTACTGCAGGGAGGATAGATGATATCACACATACTTTGAGGAACAGGATTGGTTTCTTTTATTTCCCATCGCTCCTCCTCCGCCAAGGAAAGAGGTGAAGAAATGGAATATACAGTGTAATGGGGAAGCAAAAGGTCACCAACCACATCTCACATTTACCTACGGTTCAGTGTTGAGTCAGTGAGTGCACTGATATTGGAAAACTACAAAAAAAGGTAGTGATAAAAAAGAGGAAACATTTCAGGATTTGGACTTTGCAAGGAAAAAAGATACTACTGTGTCTTGCTGAGTCATCCAGTTTTAGATGTTATTTAGTCTACATACTTAATTCATGTGGGAAAAAACCAAGGCTTGTACAAATTAAGTGACTTTCCCAAGCTCACACTACTGGCAAAATCTGGACCAATCATACGTTTCTGACTTTCAACCCATGTTGTTTCCCCTAACTCCCTTGCCCCAACAAAAGAAAAAAACAAAAATACAACAAAATCGTTGCCATTGAGTTGATTCTGACTCACGACAACTACAAGTGTTTCAGAATAGAACTGCACTCCATAGCGTTCTCATGGTTGTGACCTTTCCGAAGCAGATCTTTAGGCCTTTCTTCTGAGGTGCCTCTGGGTGGGTTCGAACCACCAACCCTTCAGACAGCAGCCTAGCACTTAACTGTTTGTGCCACCCAGAGATTCCATTCTTGCCCTTGTTATTGTTGTTAGTTGCTCATAGAGTCTATTCCGTCTCATGGCAACTCCATATGTGCACAATAGAACTGCTCCGTAGAGTTTTCAAGGCTGTGATCTTTTGCGTGCAGATTGCTAGGCCTGTCTTCTGAATGTCTCTCGGGGGAGGGGTTCACATCACCAATCTTTCGGCTAGTACTTGAGCACTTAATCATTTGTGCCACCCAGGGACTCCTACTCTTTGCCCTAGTGGGAGGTGGAGACAGCACATGTACTAACTTAATTTTAGTAAAACTGGAAGTATATTCTTTTAGAAATATATATAAAGCAGGAGATAACGCTCTTCTCCTTAAGGATTCTTGACAGTGAAGAAATAGTAACACCTCTAGAATGCATCGTGGCTACAACAATGGACTCAAACATAGCAATGATGGTGAGGGTGGCGCAGGGCCCGTCAGTGTATTGTTCTGTTGTGCATGGGGTCGCTATGACTTGGAATCGATTCAGTAGCAACTGACAAAAACAATAACTAGAATGCATCCTTTCAGTTGAACAAAAGCAACTCTTTAAATTCTAAAATTCCAACGCATTTACACAATTTGATGCTAGTAATAAAACAGCATGCCCAAAATGTCAATAATATAACGTCAAAGAGTGTCCTTGTAACTGGTCGTTTTAACGGTTTTATTTCTGTCTGAAAAGGTCCTTTGCCTTGATTAAGGTAACTGGAAAGAAAACACAATGTTCTTGTTATTTGTGGTTTAGAGACTGATCACAGCATCGCTACCATCTATAACTAAGCTTCTATGAGAGTCCCCAAAGTCCTGTCACAAGTCCACTGTCACAGTTTATTGGCTAATCAGCAAAGAATTGAAATCTTGATTGGCTTTATTTGTTGCCTGATTGAAACACTGAGATAGGAAGTAGTGGACAGATTAATTAATTTGTGCTGGGGAATCCAAAGTTAATCTAAAGAATGCTGTCACTTTGATTGATGGCTGTGTGAGAGAAGAAGTCTTTAAAAACCACCATGAATCGTCACTCTGTGGGCACACAAATACAGGGTTTTGTCTATTTAACTGATTGAATTCTGCTGAACGATACTGAATACTAATGTTTCTGTGTGCATACCAATTACTCACATGTTTCAAAGGTGGGCTACAAAGGACAGAGAAGAATAGACAAGGGATAGTAATAAAATCAACAACAAAGTATTTGAACACTATCATGTTCAAGATACGTGAATTTCCACTTTACTAGTATATTGTGAATTTCCACTTTTCTAGTATATTGTTTATACTCTACTTCTTTGTGAGATATTTTAACCTGATTATCAAAATAATTAATTTTACAAGTACGTAGTTACATCCTACCTCTGAACCTATAATTGTAGGATAGTAATTTTTTAAAGTATTCTTTTCCTAAAGAAACAGAGTAAGGTTTTCATGCATACACAACCTTTGAGAAAAACAAGGAAACATGAATACCTGACAATTCCTAGCCAGGCTTATAGCTTCCTACTGGGCATTCCAGGGAAAAAAGAAGGAATGGAAAATATTTAAGCTTTAATAAATTGTAATGAACACAATTTAAATTATAATCATAGTAAAAAAATGAATTATTAACATAGAATACATTTTTTGGGAACCAAGAATTTCCTCCCAAGAAGAAAAAAAAATAGGATCACAGTTTTTTTTGTTTTTTTTTCCCCCAAGTGCCACTTTATTTCTTTGTTTTATATGTAAGGGAACTAGGACACTGAATGTTTAAATTTTTAGCATTCACTCATATTAACTAATAGTGTCCCGGAAGTTGTTTTTATTTTTTCGTATTACAGAGTATCCCCCTCTTTGTACAAGGGAAAAGAGACAGAACAAAAGGGAAAAAGTAAAATTGGAGGAAGACATTCACATAATTCTCATTTGTTCACTCAGTAAGCATTATAGACCACATGAAAAGTGTCAGGGACTGAGCTAGGTAATGTGCAAGGTACTGTGTGAACAAACTGGCCTTAATCTTGGGAACTACGACAAACATTAAAAAAAGAAACAGGTATGCGAGATAATTTTGAGTGACATACATAGAGTTTTCCTGGGGAAAATCGTGAAAAAGGCGAACACTCTCTTTAATACTAATAAAATCTCATTTCCCCAAATTCTCTTACCAATCATTTTTATCACTTCTATCACTTGTTTTTTTTTTTAAATTGTATTTATTATGTTGTTGTTGAGAATATACACAGCAAAACACACATCAATTCAACAGTCTCTATATGTACAATTTAGTGACACTGATTACATTCTTCCAGTTGTGCAACCATTTTCACCCTCTTTTTCTGAGTTGTTCCTCCCTCATTAGCATAAACTCAGTCCCCACTGTCCCCTGTTCCTATCTAATCTTTTGAGATTCTGTTGTCAGTTTGCTCCCATATAGATAGTTCTTAAAAGCGCACAATATTCCAGGCAGACCTTTCTTACTAGTTAAGCTAAGCTATTGTTTGGATTTTAGATGACTTCAGGAGATATTTTTGATTTAAGATTTGAAGATTCTCTCAGGGCAATCATTGTAGGAGTTCAGCCAGCCTCCATGGCTCCAGAAAGTTTGGAGTCCATGAGAGTTTAAAATTCTGTTCTGCATTTTTTTCACCTTTGATTAGGATTCTTCCATAGAATATTTGATCAAAACGTTCAGTAATGGTAGCCATGCACCATCCATGGTCTCATGGCAAAGGAAGCAGTTGTTCAAGGAGGCAATTAACCACAAATTCCATATCCTCCTCCTATTCCTGGCTCTCCTTCCTCTGTTTCTCAGGCAAATAGAGACTAATTGTTGTACCTTGAAAGACCACTTGCAAGCTTTCAAGATCCCAGACACTACTTAATGAACTAGTATGTAGAAGAGGAGCACCGAATACATTTTTAGGCCAGTTAACTGGTATGTCCCATGAAACCATGACCCTAAACCTCCAAACCAAGGAACCAAATTCCATGAGTTTTTTGGTTGTACATTAGCAGCCTCAGCAGCTAGTCTTTTTTTTTTTCTTTTCCTTCTTGCCATTATTGTAAATATATCTAACACACAACTTTTGCCAAATCAACTTTGTACAGGTGTACAACTTATTGACAGCAATTGCAATGATTGGCTGTGGAACCATACCTTTAAACAATGTGATTTTTCTATCACCACTAACCCCCACTTCTTCCACTCCCTCCCATTCCTGGTAACCACTAATAAACTTTGGTCTCTGTACATTTGCATTTTTTTGTCTTTTTATTTCAGGGAAGTCATACAATATTTGTGCTTTTTTAAAATTTTTATTGTACTTCAGGTGAAGGTTTTACAGAACAAATAGTTTCTCATGAAACAGTAGTACACATACTGTTTTATGACATTGGTTAACAACCCCACAACATGTCAAC
>NW_004444092.1:62761-63869 GCF_000243295.1 Trichechus manatus latirostris
GTGCACAATACTTTTCACCTCCTTCTCTAACTGGCAGGGTCAGTCACTCAGATATTGTACAGCAGGGCAGGTCTAGCTGAAGAGGAGTTACTGGGACAGATAGTTTGTGGCACTTACTACAGCCACCAGGGCAGGTCCGTAATCAATGCAGGGCATGTTCCAGTAGGCCGTGCCTGTGTTGCTACATGGTGTAATGTTAAGTGCACGGTGCAGGTAGGCAGGATGTAGGGGGGAGATTGTTATGTGTGGAGCTAAGATGGATATGGGAGAGAGGAGAGAGGAACAGGGGCCAAAAACATACAAAAAAACAAAAAAGAATGCTAGGGGAGCTTGCCTTTGGAGTGGAGAGATCAGAGACTATGAAATGGAGAAAAAGAAAAAGGGGAAGAAGAGAAAAAAAATAAAGCAAATAAAATAATAAATAAATAAAAATCAGAAAGGGAAAAGAACAGCAAAGTTCCCAGGGATCCCTCCGGGGAAGTTGTTCTTAGGTTTTGCAGTAAAGCCTGGCTAGAAGGCATAGAGGTATTCAGCACCAGGTATTCAGGGAACAGAAAGAGAAGGAAGGTATAGTAATGAAGAAAGACAAAAAGGGAAAAAGAGGGAAAAGAAAAGAAAACAAATTTAAAAAAAAAGAACAAGAAAAGCCCCCCAAAAAAACAGAAAAAAAAAAACCCAGGAAAAAAGAAATGCCCTCAGGGATCCCTCTGCACGTCTGTTGAAGCTAAGGGGGTAGGTTCCAAGCCAGGCAGCACAGCCTGGCCAGAACGGGCTCCCAACTCAAGAAAAGGAAAAGAAAACAAACAATTCAGAACAAACAAACAAAACCCCTGGCATCCCACCAGCATGGCAGCCCAGACCAGGCAGCAGTTCCACACTCGAGCGGAGCTCCGCAGCCCCTCAGGAAGAAGCAAAGATGGTGCACGGAGCCAGGTATTTGAGTGAAAGGACGGGGAGGTGGTGATAGGTAAGGAAGAAATCAAAAGAAGCAGAAAAAAGCAACACCAGCAGCCAACAAATGGCACTCAGAGTGCCAGCTAGTGTGGCTGGGTGGAATCCAAGCAGCCGGTGCTTCCCGGACAAGAAACTGTGGCCTCGGGAAGCAGAG
>NW_004444092.1:64996-66648 GCF_000243295.1 Trichechus manatus latirostris
AATGTTTGTAGTTCTATGTCACTAAGTGAGTAATTTGTTACATGGCAAAAGATAACTTAAACACATACTTTGTACTTGAAAACAAAACAAAAAACTAAAACCATTACTTTTTTTAAAATATAATTTTAATTATTTTGTTGTTGTTGAGAATATACCAGCAAAACATATACCAGTTCAACAGTTTCTACTTGTACCATTTAGTGACATTGATCACATTTTTCTAGTTGTGTAACCATTCTCACCCTTGTTTTCTGAGTTGTTCCTCCTCCATTAATGTAAATTCACTGCCCCCTAAGGTTCCTATCTAATGTTTCCAGTTGCTGTTGTCAGTTTGATCCTGTCTAGATAATTCTTAAAAGAGCATAATGCTCAAGGCAGACATTCTTTACTAGTTAAGCTAAACTATTTTTTTGGTTTTAAGAAGACTTTGTAGGATATTTTTGGTGTAAGGTTTAAAGATTATCTCAGGGAATAGTTTCAGGGGCTCATCCAACCTTCATGGCTCCAGGATGTCTGGAGTCTATGAGAACTTGAAATTTTTTTCTACGTTTTTCCTCTTTTGATCAGGATTCTTCTATGGAATCTTTGATCAAATGTTCAGTAATGATAGCCAAGAACCGTCCAGTTCTTCTGGTCTCATGGCAAAGGAGGTGGTTGTTCATGGAGGCAATTAGCCACACATTCTGTATCTTTCTTCTGTTCCTGACTCTCCCTCTTCTTCTTTTGTGCCAGGTGAATAGAGGCCAATCGTTGCACCTTGGATGGCCATTTGCAAGCTTTTAAGACCCCAGGCACACTCATTGAACTAGGATGCAGAACAGAGGTACTAATCATGTTATTAAATTAATTAACTGGGATGTCTCATGAAACCATGACCCTAAACCTCCAAACCAAGAAATCTCAAAACCATTACTTTTGAGTTTTTAGTTTCACAATATAAGTGTTTCATTAGAATATCCTACATACCTGACCGAAGTATCCATATTGTTTTTGATACTAAAATATTTTATTATGCTTATTTTCAAACTGATTAAATTCATAAAAATTGGTACTTATCCTTACTTATTATGAGAAACAACAAATCAGTGGAAATATAGCATAATAATAAGAGTAGCAACATAGAGGAGAGAATTGATAGTGCCAGGAGCTGTGGAGAGAAGAGCTAGGAAACTTTCTTGACTCAAGTGACACTGATTTGGGTTTTAAAAAGTCAGAATGCTCAATTGAAGAGAAAGCCACCCTTTCCCCTCCCACTTCCGGTGAAGAGAATCAGTGGAAAAACTATGGAAGGTGAAAAAACAAATTGAATTTGAAACTGCAAGCAGTTCTGTATTGCTGAATACAAAGTGTGAAGTGAGAAAGAGTAGAAGACGCCATTGGTGTCACAGGCACAGGTCAGGGCCAGAGACCCCCAGTGTCATGATGAAGAGTTTAGGATTTAGCCATTGAGTGTTAGGAGAATCCAGTAAAACTTTTTGTCCTGTTTTATTTGTTTGTTTTTTAGAATGTTATTGAAATATACTATGCAGATAGATGTAAACCAAAAATGTACACATCAATAAATTTTCACAAACTAAACATGCATATGTAAACAGGGCGGATTATCCAATAGGTAAGGTAAGCGTGGTGCTTACCTTGCTTACCAGACCATA
>NW_004444092.1:67774-70382 GCF_000243295.1 Trichechus manatus latirostris
ATATGTGAAGCACTTGATGTACTTGGAGAAATACCTCCTCTTTGGCTAAAGCTGTTCTCATTAACTCATACTGCTTTATTTGCTGTGACCTCAGTGTTCCTGTTAAGTAATGAGTGGAATAAGAATTAGAAATCCACTTTCAATCTAAGTATTAGAAAGGAGGGAGAATGTTAAGAAAACTGTCAAAGCGTGAGCGTTGCCTGAGATTGCCCCAAGGCATTAATTTACCTATCAAGTTCGGTTATTGTTTGTTTTAGACCATTTAAGAGTGTATAATTAAACTTGCACTTCAGGGGCCTCAGAAAGTTGCCTTTTCCTAGTTAATGTTTATCTTACCTGAAAGGGAAGAAAGCCATATTAACATATGCTCTAGTTTTTAGGTTAGCTTCTGAGCATCCCCAGATTTTTGACATAATATCGCTTCAGAGGTTTGTAAAGAGGGTCCCTAGAAAGTCCAACCATCTACAATAGCTTTTCTCAAATGGGCTCTACTGATATTCTTTGTTGTAGGGGGCTGTCACGTGCAGTGTAGGATGCTTAGCAATATCTCTACACCTGACCCACTACATTCCAGTAGCATTGTCTCACCTGCCAAGTTGCGCCAATGAAAATTGTTTTCAGGCATGCTAAATGTCCCCTGGGGGAACAAAATCACCGCAACTCCCACCTGCCTAAAGAACCGCTGGTCTATAGGAAATCCAAAGAAGAATGCGGTTCATTATCTCTCATGAAAAGAGAAAGAAAAGGGAAATGCCATGAGAATGTCAATAAAGAGTTGGAATTTTTAGTTGGACCCAGATTAAATAAAATGCTAGTACATAGAGTTCTATGATAAGATTATACAAAATGTCAAATGTAATATTCAGTTATATCAGTGTTACCAATGTGTCATTCTCAACTGTTGGAACAGAAATGAGATTCAAAAATAAGAGAGAAGGAAGGATATACTAGCTAGGTTTTTCAAAATATTTTCTGATCAGTAGTACGCCAGGATGTTATGAAAAATAAAGAAATTTGAAGTCAAATAGATTCTGAGATTTGCTACACATCACACATCTATGTTAAAGAGTTATTTTGCACAGAAACATACTAAAGGCTCTAAACTATTTTGCAGTTAAAAAAAACTCCAATATTTTCCTTTGAAATATATACATGTATATGTGTAAGCGTATGTCTTAACTTCTCAGAGAACTAGTGTTCTCCAGACTCATTTTCAGTAGTCAAAGGGAAGTCACAAAATCTAAGGGCTCAGCATTCTAAAGGATGGGCAGCTTACTCACAAGATAGCTCATTATATCTTTGTCCCAGGATTACCCTCTGGCTTTGTTTTTGTTTTTTTACATACTTCTGAAAAGTTGGAAAATGGAGGGAATGCACTTGTCATGGGAGAAGGGGTGTCAGGGGTGGGGTGCGCAGGTTAAAAAGAGTAGGGATTTGGCTCTACTCAGGTACGCTGGCACCAGCAAGAACTGAAATATGATGAAGAGCTGATTCTAACATAGAAAACCAAAGAACAACTCTAAAATCAAAAAACACCAAACCTGTTGCTATCAGGTTGATTGCGACTCATGGCAACACCATGTGTTACAGAGAAGAACTGCTCTATAGCGTTTTCTTGGCTGTAATCTTTATGGAGGAGTCTTTGTGGTGCAGTGGTTAAACTCTCACCGCTAACCAAAAGGTCACCAGTTCAAACCCACCAACCACTTGGAAGGACAAAAATGTGGCAGTCTGCTTCTGTAAAAGATTTACAGCATTGCTAACCCTATGGAGCGGTTCTACTCTGATCTGTAGGGTCACTATGAGTTGGAATCTACTCTGGGGCAAAGGGTTAATCTTTATGAAGGAGTACTTGAGTGGTGCAAATGGTTAAGGGCTGGAGTACTAGCTGAAAGGTTGATGGTTTTAACCCAACCAGAGATGTCTCAAAGATAGTCTTGACCATCTGCTTCCTAAAGGTCACAGCCTTGAAAACCCTATGGAAGACAGTTCTACTCTGACACACACGAGGTTGCCATGAATCGAATTGACTGGATGGCAGATAACGACAACAACAACAACTTTTACGGAAGCAGACCCCCAGGCCTTTCTTCTGCAGAGCAGCTGGGTAGGTTTGAACTAATAACCTTTAGGCTAGTAGTTGCGTGCTAACAATTTGTACCAACTAAGAAACAACTCTAACACTAAACAAACATAAAAACTATAGTAATTGAGAATAGGTACAAATAAAGTTGCATATAGGATATCTATTTGTCTTAACAACAAAGATCTCCTGAGTCTAAGCAGCCAAGAGAGACTCTCTACATTGCAAAAATCATACAACTATATTCTCAGACTAAAGAGCCCTGGTGGCGCAATGGTTAATCGTTTAGCTGCTAACGGGAAAAACTGGGGGTTCAAATTCACCCAGTGACGCTACTGGAGAAAGGCGTGGGGATCTGCTTCAGTAAAAATTACAGGGTAGGAAATCCTATCTATCACATGGGGTCACTGTGAGTCGGAATCAACTTGACAATGACAACATTCTGAGCCTCAGATCTACATTTATAAAATCATGATATTCTGTTTGATTATATTTATCAAGAAAAAAAATTTCCTATAAACTCTA
>NW_004444092.1:70642-73451 GCF_000243295.1 Trichechus manatus latirostris
ATTAACCATTGTCCTAACACTCAAAGATATTTAACATTTTATCACTATTCCTTGCAATTTTCCAAGTTTATTTTTCATCTTACACTATATCTGAGATATCGTCCCATGAAATTAAAAATATTTTATAATAATTTTAATGTCACAGATGTATGTAACATACCTTCTCAAATATTTTTCTCCTTGGATACTTAAGTTGTATAAATAGATCATATAAAACAAAACTGTGTGTTTGTTTGTTTTTGCATAATTCTGAATGTGAAATTCAGATAATTCTCTGAGGACAGATTTCTGTAAATGAAATTGTCAGATGAAAGTATATAAACATTTAAAAAATTTGTGATTTGAATTATCAGAATATTAAAAAACAAAACAAAACTAGGATGCTACTTAACAAAAAGATGTAGCACTAATATGAAATCAAATTTAAAACACTGTCCAAGAACACAACAGGAATTCTAACTAAATGAAAGTATATCACCTGTTCTTAAATTTAAAAAATCAGTATTCTAAGCTTAATTTTAAACTTTAAAGATCAAACACATGTTTATCTCTGAACCCTCCCAAAACTCTACTAAAATGACACCAAAGGAATAAAACCATCATGGAGACAGGAACAGTTGCCAATGGCAGATTGTGTGAAATATAGAAAGTGGAAGAACTCACTGAAAACAGAGAAGAAAGTAAAAGTTTAACTGTTTCTATAAAGCACAGTTATGAGTCACTTAATGTTCTGTGGACTTAACATTACTCAGGGATACATTCTGTGAAACTAGACGTTATGTGATTTGGACGTTCTGCAAACACCATATCACATACTTAGCAAAGCTGTGTGGGAAACCTTTTGTTTCACTTTCAAATAGATACTTCCTTGCTTCTTGCTGGTGCTATCACTAGCACTGGTTTTGCTGCATTTGGGTGCCATGATGCACTGAACAATATTTTTGAAAGAAAATTAAACAGAGAGATAATGCTACAATACTCAAGAGACCCACGATACACAAAATTAGATGCTGCTGCCTACAAGTCAAAGCATACACTACTATCTGGTCAATTTTTATTTATAAGTAGGTGAAATTCACATTTAACATTGACGTATAGTACAGTACATACATTAGCCACTAACATAGATGTTTATTATGACTATCAAGACATATGTGTTATAGGTTGTATATGAACTGTACCATTGCATGCCTGGTAGTGCAATAGCTTTATGAACAAGAGACATGAGATATATGCGTTGCGTGTCAGAATCTGCTGCGTTCCCTGTGTCCCATTATGCCTGGGACGTCCCATTGCCAGCCAGAATTACTGAACTCTGTTATAACCTTCTGGGACCAAGGATGTATGTGCAGTCGGACATTGCCCTAAACGGACTTTATGTGGCACGTGACTGTGTATGTGTATATCCGGGGAGCAAGGTTGGGGGTTAAAGGTACAATTAGAAATAGACGGCAATAAAGGCTCACGTTTTCAAGACGCCAGGAACATTTCAGGCAAAGGTGCATGGTAGGGCTAAAAGAATTGTTTGAAAGTCTGTCTAGGGAGAACTTAGACCCGGAGAGTCCCTTCATCTGTCCTGGTCTCCAGGTGACTGCTACTCCATAAATCCTATAGAAGTCAGGAAGTTTCACTCTCTGAAGTAGTTTATCCGGAAGGATTTGTACTCAGGTAAATCAGAAACAGGTTGGGGAGATGGAAAGCACTTTACTGCAAACAAGGGAATATTCTCCAATTTAAATATGTTGACAGCTAAGCTTACACTCACAAGGCAAGAGAATTTAGATCATCTTATGAAAAGCTGACTTTAAAAAAGGGCAAAAAACAAAAACATCCCTCAAGAGCACACAGGAAGCTCTGCAAAATCCGTGTGATATGCACCCTCAGTCAGGAAGACCACTACACCCTAGCACTCCACACACAGATTCCAATAACTTTTAAATGCATTGCTCTTAATATGGATGGACAGCCAAGGATCACCAGATATTTGACAAAATCCTTTAACATGAAAGATAGAAACAAAAACAGTAAATAGAGAAAAGGAACTCAGAGGAAGGAGAAAAATCAACAAACAGAAGAAACATGGAGGAAAAGTACATATATAATATTTTCAGAGATAAGAGAAGGTATTGCATTATGAAACAAAATCAAAATAACATTGGGAAGACAGGGATGTTCAAATAATATGGATCAAGAAATTGCTCCTAGAGATCAAAGATATGATATTCAAATATAAAAATTTTAATAGTTTAAATTTAAATTTGAGATAACCTCAAAGAAAAAAAAATACAGAGAGTAAGTGTAGAGAACATTCTCACAAATTTATTATCCCCATCTCCCACCAAAAAAAAAAAGAAAAGAAAATTGAGGGAAGGAAACTATCAAAGAAATAATATAACAAAACTTCCATGAAAAGCATGAGCTCATAGAACACATGGAGTTTCTAGAAGAATGCATGAAGAAATACTCACACCAAAATACATTTTCCTGAAATTAAAATTACCAGAATATTGGAAACAATCCTGAAAATTTATACAAAGGAGAGAGAGAGAAACAGTAAGATCTATATAAAAGATCAAGATTCAGACTAGACTCCTTAATAACAGCACTATCAGAAAAAAATGATTGACAGCTGAGAATTCTAGACCCAACTGAATGATGAATCCAGTGTAAGGTTAGAATAAAAATATTTTCAGATATGCACATTAAAACAATCTATTTTTCACAAAACTTTTATCAATGTAAGATATTTGCTACTAAATTGAAGTAGTAATCCTAAAAAGAAGATATGAGTTCCCAGAAAGAGGAGCTC
>NW_004444092.1:74010-75076 GCF_000243295.1 Trichechus manatus latirostris
AAGGGGATTGAATATCTCTTAGGAGATGAATGGTTATATCAACAATGACACACTATGGGATAGTATGTAACTATCAGAAAAAGAAAATTACTCTGTGCTAAAATGGAATATGTCCATGCTATATTGTGAGTGGATAAAAACAAATTCTAGATAATTATTATTGTCTAATCCAATTTTGTAAAACAAACATATAGGTACATATCTGTGTGTGTGTGTATGTGTGTATTAGATCTAGGAGTAAACATACAAAATTATTTTCAGCGATTATCTCTGAGACTCTGAAATGGTTGTCCGTGGCACAAGTGGAGAAACTTTCATTTATACTATTTTTCATATACAAAAAAAAAAAACCATTGCTGTTGAGTCAATACCGACTTATATTTTTCATGTAGGTGTGTACTATTTAGTAATACAAATTAAAATGAATAAAGTGAAAGAAGGAATTAAAATGAATAAAGAAAAGAAGGAATCATACCATGATGTGGCTTTGTGTTTACCAGTCATTTATTCTAATTTTTTTCTTTATACAAGTCTGGTCTATGACGACAACAATCTATGGGAGGGCAGTGCATAATGAAATGTTTAT
This sequence comes from Trichechus manatus latirostris, assembly GCF_000243295.1. Taxonomy (NCBI): domain Eukaryota; kingdom Metazoa; phylum Chordata; class Mammalia; order Sirenia; family Trichechidae; genus Trichechus; species Trichechus manatus. Next base: position 74,597 of record NW_004444092.1, read on the forward strand.
GTCAAAAATATGTCCTATTTGCTGCTTAGAAACTGCAGATTTTTGTAGATATAGGAAGTTATCCTTAGTATATGGAGGCATGGTATACAAATAAGGTCACTGATATTTTCACATACGTTAAAAAGGCACATTAAGGCACTTAAAATAGCATGACTGACTATTTAAGGTTCAGATGATTATATGTTGGAAAACATGTGCATGTTCCAACTTCCTAACTAATGGACATCATCATCCAGATGGATCTGGCTATAGATAGAAATGTTCTCTTAAGTGGTAATCAGTGCCTTTTGATAAAACATCAAATTACTCCTTCCAAAAAAAATCTTTGACTAAAGGATGGAGTAAGAAATATTTAAGAAAGCATGCATATTTTTAATGAAGCTGCTTTGGAGTATAGAATCTAGCAGCAATGGAATTGGCTACACTGATTCTGAAGCCAATTATCCTGGCCACCTATGGAAGGTGACACTATATGACTTA
>NW_004444092.1:85017-88475 GCF_000243295.1 Trichechus manatus latirostris
GAATGTCAACCAATTCTTTTTGGTACAATGACTGTATATTTATTCCATCTGCTTTTGATGCTTCCTGCATCATTCAATATTTTACCCATAGAATCTTTCAAAATTGCAACTGAAGGCTTGAATTATTATTAGTTAAGTTGATATAAGGTTACACTTGAGTAAGATGAGTCCTAATCACATATCAGTAGTTCCTTATAGAAGAGAAAAGAGACAGAGAGAGAGAGAAGATAGTCACGTGAAGAAGGAGGAACAGATTGAAGTGATATACAAGCCAAGGAACACCAAGGATCACCAGCCATCTCCAGAATCTAGGAGAGAAACATTAAACAGATTCTTCCTTAGAGCCATCAGAAGGAATCAACATGTCTGATACCCTTATTTCAGACTCCTAAACTGTGAGATAATAAATTTCTGTCCTCATAAGCTATCCAATTGCTTGAACTTTCCTGAACTTGTAGTAGCCCTAGGAAAATAACACAGGCTATGACAGAGCAATTAACTAGTTATAGGAATTATATAAAAGTTTACTGGATAGGAAATTTTTGTCTTGATCTTAAAAAGTGAGTAGACATGTGTCAGATAAAGACTGGAAAAAAATAGAATAGTGTAGTAAAGGTTCAAATTGCGCAAGAGCTTGTCTTGCTGAGAAATGAGGCTCCATGTAGTAGGGATGCGGAAGTGAGAGAGAAATATAAGTGTGTAACAGCCTGGGTAAGGTCTCCTGTGCCAAGATGCCATTGTGAAGCATTAGTTAGTGAGTTTTTCCCACTCTGCTTTTCACTGGATTTCTTTTCTTTTACCTCAAGCCTGCCTACTACCCCAAACATCTAGGCATGACATTCTTTGCAGTAAATGGAAGTTGTCAGCGATGGTGAATAAAATCAAATGGCTGTTTTTGTTTGTATGTTTTTTTTACCCTGCCACTCAGGCCAAGGACTGGAATTATTTAGAAGAATCTGTGAAAAGAGAGCTTTGATCATTCCATTCCCAGATAAAGTTTCTCTGATCTCTCTAGGGGGAGAGGAAGCAATAAAGTAAGTCATATAGGCAAGTCTCAGTCTTCTGTCTACTTTCCTCCATACTTATCTTGGTGTAGAAGGGAAGACAGGTGATCAAACAGCCAGGAAAAAAAAAAAAAGATCATACAGGGGAAGAGGGCACCTGTCCACATTTTTAGTATTATGGCCCTGTTCCTACATCTTCAAGATCAGCAACAATGGGTTGAGTTCTCACATCACCTCACCCTGACCTCCTCTTCTGCCTCATTCTGCTACTTTAAAAGACTCACGTGATGTGATTATGCCAATCTCAATAATCCAGGATTATTTGACTCTCTTAAGGTCAGCACGATAGCAACCTTACTTCCATCTGCAAACGTGATTCCTTTTGCTAGGTAATCGAACGTATTTACAAGTTCCGGTAGTTAGGACGTGGACAACTTTGGATGACATTATTCTGCCTATCACCAAAGGCCTCACTGACAATGTGAGATTTGAACAGTAGACAAGAAGAACTAGGAGTGTGAGTCATGTAGTTATCAACAGAGGCACAGAAAGTACAAGAACCCTCAGGTAAGATTGTGCTTGATCTATTCAAGGATTAACAAGCATGTCAGTGTGACTGGATTAGAGTGTTAGAATTATGAGCTCAGAGAGGAGGGTTTGTGGGAGCACAGATTATTGGGGCTGTATAGGGAAGGTAAGAACTTGAGATTTTACTCTGAGAGGAATGGGAAATAAATGATTATGAGCAGAGGAATATCCTAATCTGATTTTAATTTAAATGACATGAAAAAGTGTGCCAGGTGAATAAATGCTGCCATATATAAACAGAAATCTAAACAAAATAGAAGACAAAAATAGAAATATATTTGAAAAAAGTAAAATACTTAAAGACAATTTAATAGTCATCAAACTCTAGCTAACAAATAGCTTTGAAAAAAAATACATATATTAGAGATTCAGGCAAAATAAACAATCCATAATAAGAGTGGAAGGCTGACTTACTTCAAATACTGATGGAATAAATATAAAATTAAAAATGTAAGATATCAAGGTTTTGAGTAACGTAATAAAAAAGCACGATATAATAGATAATAGAATGTTGTAATCAACAAAGAATACGTATTTATTTCAAACACACATATATATGAGACATTATATAGAATATGACATTATATAGAATTTTATGCCTTAAAAATTTATATATGTGTGTGTGTATATATACATAAAATAAAGTAACATAGTTTTACAGGTGTCTGTTCACTTTCCAAGAGTATCTTTCCTGTCATGTGGATACGAACTTTACTTTTAGAAGTAAGCTTTTTTAAAAACCCAAGCTTATTGTGTGCTTTTTGTAGTCTCAGTAAGGTCTGAAAAAGCTGCCCTATGATTTTCCTCGTTACATGTAATTAAGGTTTATTCTTGAGTAAAATGCATTATTAAGTTGCTTTTAAGATATTAGAAGACTAGAAATCAATTATACCTTGATCTACCACTTATATACCAGTCTGCTAGCCTCTTTATGAAATGTAGAGAACTGGAAGATTTTTCTCTTCTGGGAGAATAACATTGAGGTCAGTGGTCAAGATACAGGCACAAGGATCTAAGCATATCATGGGGCAAGTGAGAGTTCTCTAGGAGTTTTCAGATATCAACTCTTACTGGTTCTCCAAGATGTCCCTAAATATAAAACGCTTCAGTAGAGGAACCAATTATGTGCTTCCCCTGACAGAGTTACATATAGGAGTATTGCCTTCTATCATCTTTAACTTGATACTCTCGATAGCCTCACTGAGAGCATCAGGAAGGTAGTTTCTTATCAGATAGTGAATACTGTATCTTTATAGAATATTTTTGGCCTTATAATTCTGTTCATATTTAATAACGCATCTCAGAGGTAGAAGGATAAATGCCCTAATGACTCTGGACAGTCAGATACACCCTGTTTGAGATTCATTTGAATATTAAAAGAAAGTCTCATATTCTCTTTCCTGCCATTGTTTTCTGGTGAAAAACTTAAATTATAATGAAAAAATTATTTTAATGAAGAGAATGATTAAAATAGTGTAGTAAATTAATAAAAAAGAGGCTGCATATACTAATTCGATGTCTAACTACAAGGGTTTTCCATTGTTATAAAAATAGTCAAAGATTCTTCTAAAATAGGGATCACCACACACATTTTGGAAGCTTTGAACTGGTATCTCTTTGAAATTTCAATCAGGAGGAACACTTCATATATGAATTAATTATTCCAAGTTGCATTAAAGCTCATCAATATTTTCTTTGTGTTGTTCCTTTTCTTTACAACAAATGGTTCCAAATCGTTCTCAAAAACTACATAAATTTTAGGAATTTTAAATAGCATATTATTATTCCATAATAGAATGTGATAAAATGGAATCCTTACCTTTAAAAAGTAAGACTGTTTAGTAGCAATCTAAATAACTGGTGATT
>NW_004444092.1:90123-91118 GCF_000243295.1 Trichechus manatus latirostris
AGTATGTGGTTATCTCTATTGAGACAAAATAAAACATATGACTAAAGAAATCAGTATCCAGTCTTACCAAAAAAAAAATTGAAAAATAAAATTTAAAAAAACTTACTAGATGGATAATTCCTTAACATGATGGTTAAAAATAGGAAAGAAGGAAAAAGTGTGATAATGAGGACAGGATTATAAATACGAAGTTAACACATAATTTTCAAAAATATTAGAAGGAAAAATATTAATAATGTGGATATTATTCATAAAAAAGCTAGTGTTTTATTAACTATATCAGACAAATGAATGTTTCATAAGTAAAGAATTATTGGAATAAAAGAGAACCAAAAATGAAATGATTGTTGAAATTTTAAAAAATAATGTTTAGTTCTAAAAGATATTTTGTGGGAAGTACTTAACAATTACCTGGTGGGGAATGCATTACATTAAATGAATGCATACAAAAATATTAAAAATTATATATATTCAACTAGATATGTTTGTATATTCAATGTATATAATTTGCATGTGTGTATGAGTTGTTGTTGTTAGGGATGAAGTCTCACAATCCTCGTTTCTAAGGAGCATTCTGGCTGTACTTCTTCCAAGAGAGATTTGTTTGTTCTTCTGGCAGTCCATTGTATATTCAGTATTCCTCTCCAACACCATAATACAAATGCATCAATTCTTCTTCTGTCTTCCTTACTCATTATTCAGCTTTCAAATGCATATGAGGTGACTGAAAATACCATAGCTTGGGTCAGATGCACCTTTGTCCTCAAGGTGTCATCTTTGTTTTTTAACAGTTTAAAGAAGTCTTTTGCAGCAGATTTGCCTAATGCACTACTTTATTTGATTTCTTGACTGCTGCTTCCGTGGGCATTGACTGTGGATCCAAGTAAAATGAAATCATTGACAACTTCAGTCTTTTATCATGATGTTGCTTATTGGTTCAGTTGTGAAGACATTTGTTTTCTTTCTGTTGAAGTGTAATCCATACTGAAGACTGT
>NW_004444092.1:93739-94895 GCF_000243295.1 Trichechus manatus latirostris
TCTATCAATTTATTAGTTGAAAAAATTATTCATTAATATGCAACAATCATTAAGCATTGCAATATGAATCTACGTTTGTAAACGAGTAGATGCTTGATTATATTTTGTGGAGAAATATTAAAAAGCAATATGTATATAGCAGAATTCCACTTTTACAGAAGAGAGACTAAGACAGAGAGATAGGGAGACAGAGACAAGAGACAAATAAAGAAAATTTTTGCTAGAAGAATGTTTACAGGTAACATTTCACTGTAGTCACTTTTCAATATTGCTTGATATTTTTGTTCAACCTGTATGTGTTAATTTACAAAAATAATAACGTTATTATTTAAAAATTATCATTAGTCTAGGAGGATGTGCTCCTTATGGGTGCTAAATATTTAATGGTAACACCTTCCTCTGGTTAGAAAATGAATTTAGAGAAATTTAATATTTCCAAATAATACCAGTAATAAGATATTTTCTTATGAAAATCATACATGATTTTATGCATGTAATTTATTTTACTCTGTGATTCATAGATAAAGTGCTGGTTTAATAAACTTTCCCTATTTTATCCAGGCTTTCTCATTTTGAATACTGAGGTAGAACACATAGCATCATTAATTCATAGCATTATATAAGGGCATATCTATAAGAAAATGAATTATGGGTCAATTATCACACACATTGCTCATAGTGAACATGAGAAAATATTTTCCCATATCATAAAAATTGTCCTTTTGGAATTTGATCATATAAGATAAGGAAAGTTGTGTTTTTATTTTATGTCTATGTCTTTAAGGCAAACAACACTGACATATATCTTTAAATCTATCTTATAAACTATTAGTAAAAGTGTTATACCCACTTGCTTGATATATGAAAATTAAGCCCTAGGTTGGATCAAGCTCATTACCTTAGATTTTCAGCAAGGGTGGATTTTTCTTTTTTTTTAAATGGGGCCAATAGTCAGCTCATCACAGACAACTGACATAAAAAAATGTCCCTCTTCTTATGCTTATTTAGTTTATTTCAAATGGATGTGAACTGTGTATTGATGACAAATGATGAATTTATGGATTTGAAATAGGCACAAGTTCTATGACATCTTTCTTGTTAAATAAAATATAATCGAATGGAATTACTAGAAGTTTTCAAAATGTAAAGATCTTCA
>NW_004444092.1:95481-101862 GCF_000243295.1 Trichechus manatus latirostris
TGATTTTTATTCTGTTGTGTGTGAGAAAGCCCAACAAATTGAAGATACACAGCTAAAGACATGCCCTAAATGAGTGAGTAACTTTAGTGATCTCCTCAAGATTGGTCTTTATTAGCTGCGAAAAATAAAAAATGTGCCTTAATATTTATTTTATGTAACTTTCAGCAAACGTAGCCATTGATGATAGGAAGTGGCTTTTCTGAGGAAAAAAGTGCTCAATAGAATTAAATACAGTTTTATTTTGAGCAACATAAAATCCAATGTAGTAAATTGAGGTAGAAAAGCTGTGCTAGAACATAAAACCAGTTCTATCTAGAGAATTTAGTAAGCTCTTGTACAAAATTAATGTTAAGTTTGGCAGGCATAACGTAATAAGTAAAGAAATCATAAAACAACAATGAACAACGGATAATGAGGGACAAGGGTAGAGGAGACCCATGGAGTAGACAGGCTCATAGAACTCAATTCTAGAGCTGAGCAGGTGTGAATCATGGCTTCACATATGAAGGACCCTAGCTGAAGACAGTTATCAGTGTGGGAAGTTTGGCAAAAGGCAATATGGGTGAGGGTCAGTTATTAGAACCAGAATATGTCATAGTTAAAGGAGAAGCCAGAGGGAGAATGCTGAGACCTTTAAATCCCTCAGGTCTATGTCTCTTAATTAGCTATGTTTCTATGCATAACCTATTACTTGGAATTAGTAGACACTTTGGAAAATGCTTTGAGCTTCCATTTCAATTATATGCCATTTCTAATTTCTAATTATAGCTCTAAAGTTTATCTCAAACGTTCATAACTTTCTGATGCAAATGGAAGAAGATGGCTTCAGCTGTAGAAAAGGCAGAGCTATAGAAGCTGGAGAATGAGGCAAGGCAGGACAATGATGGAAAAAGGAGAGTTTAACAAAAGAGACCTCTTTTAGTCATGTGCACAACTTAATATATTAGCAATAAAATAGGTTATATGATTTGAAGGCAGCTCTGAGTGGAACTTTTCTCTTTTTATTATGTATCTTATTTTCCATCATAGAAATGTTATACTTATGTTCAAGGCAAGAACATTTGTTTAGGATGTGTGTCCTTGATTTTCTTTCAAGTTCACTAATTTCATTTTACTTGGATCTACAATCAATGCTCATGGAAGCAGCAGTCAAGAAATCAAACGACATATTGCATTGAGCAAATCTGCTGCAAAAAAAAAAAAACAAAAACAAAAAACCTCTTTGAAGTGTTAAAAAGCAGAAATGTCACTTTGAGGACTAAGGTGCACCTGACCCAAACCATGGTATTTTCAATCGTCTCATAGTGCATGTGAAAGCTGGACAATAAATAAGGAAGACTGAAAAATTGATGCTTTTGAATTATGATGTTGGTGAAGAATATTGACTATACCATGGACTGCCAGAAGAATGAACAAACCTGTCTCAAAAGAAGTACAGCCAGAATGCTTCTTAGAAGCGAGGATGACAAGACTTCATCTCATGTTCTTTGGACAGGTTATCAGGAAGGACCAGTCCTTGGAGAAGAGCATCATGCTTGGTAAAGCAAATGGTCAACGAAAAAGAGGAAGACCCTCAGTGAGACGGATTGACACAGTAGCTCCAACAGTGGGCTCAAACACAGCAACAATTGTGAGGACTGTGCAGGACCAGGCATTGTTTTGTTCTCCTGTACACAGGGTCTCAATGAGTCGGACCCAACTTGCTGGCACCTAACAACAATAGCACACCCACATGTCAAAGCTTTCTGAGCCTGTTCTCAACATTCTACTGAAACAGTTCTGCCATGGATATCTTCTTTAATATGGCCATTATTTTTTCCAGCTTCAATGAGCGATCCTAGAACCATACTGGGGATGGCTGCAAGTGTCCTTGCAAAGACATTAAACCCTGAGAAACAAGCTAGTGTTCCCATATCAATAAACTTTCACCGTGCCTTGAAGTTTGCAACTCTTCTCCCATCTTGCAACTTCAAAATATGTCCCCCAGCAAATTCTCTAGTGTGCTGATATATATTAGACAGATTCAAGAGTTCTCTTGGTGAATAATTACTTTCCTTATAAACAAGGACTGTACTTTTCCAATTGGGCCATATTGAAACTCTTTATCGGTCTAAAAGCCACGGGAATAGGTGGAAGCAAATCTTGAGAAGGCAAGTATTTCTGTCATCTGAAGTAATCTCTCTGCATGTTTTCCAGGTAAGAAAAGTTACTATCTTCCAGTACGAAGATACCAAGTCAAATCTGAACATCCGAAGGTTCAGGAAACTCTGTATGTTCAAGGTTCTCTAGCACATCTACTCAGATGTCCTCTTCCTGAGTGTCAATATTCCTACCTGTCAGGGCCCTGATTCCTGTATAGAAAACACACTGAATGAAGCATTCTCTACAATTCGGTTACTCTTAGAATTAGTCCTGACCTCCAGTTTAAGAAGATGAGGGTCCATTTAACATAGTTTTAAATGAATAATGGTCTTTACATCACAGCCTGATTTGGTGTTCAACTGACTTAAGTATGCCATTTTCTTTCCTGAAATGCTCAATTTCTTGAGCACATTGAGGGAACTTTACTAGAACTATCCAACTTCAGTCTTTATAATTACCATTGCCACCATATCTCTAGAATGCTAGAGAGACTGCATAAGCCTTTCCGCTTGTATCCCTTTCCAATTTACAAAATGTGAGAAAGTGTTAGTCATCATGAAATGACAGCATTCCAGGAGTTATCTATCCTTCCACTTACCCCAAGCAATGAGGTCTTTGTTGCCACCTGCTGGGGAATTATCCAATTCCAGAATCTCATCCTTTGTATTCTCTTGCTAGGAACATTTCAGCATCTACTTTCTTAGTTTAGGGTTCCCCAGAGGAAGATCCTGAGCCAAGGATTTGAGTGAAAGCTGTTTACTTGAGAAATGCAAGGCACATAAGTAGGAGAGTGGAGAAGTGATACAGAAAAGAGAAAGCCGCCAATGATATATATGTTATTGAGCCAGCTTCCATGGTGGGACGGGAGCTTATTCCTGGTAGGAAATGGTGCAAAGCACATACTTCTGAATTATTCCACCCAAGGGGAGAGTGTGCCTGCGTATTTATATAACAACTCCTGAGAATCATTGGTGCTGGCTGATTCTGGGGGTTGTCAACTTTCCAACACTTACAGCCTGTCCAAAGTGCAAAGGAAGTACTGCCGTGTGCAGTTCTGGAAAAGGTCCTTCCAAATTGCAGCTGGAGTTGGCAGAAACTCACCAACAAGATAAGCTTTTAGGAAAATGTTTTTTCATCCACTTGGTATCAATTTTTACTTTTGGTGTGATGTTGGGGCCCAATTTCTATTGTTTTTTCCATTTTCCTCTCTTTTCCATCCTCCCTCCTTTGCTTCCTTCTTTTCTTTTATTCTTTCTTATTTTTATTTTCAAATGGATAGGAAATTGTCTTTTCCCTGCTTATCTCCAATGCTGCCTCACCCATATACAAACCATCCAAATAAGCCACGTATTTGATATCAATATAGTATTCTTAAAACTTTTTTCATTTTCTAAGTAATTTGCAGCCTTGCTTAATAAAAAGTCAACTGATTTTTTTCAAATATTAATTTAGTATATGACAAATGAATTCTCATAACTGACTTGAATATTCTTTTGGTTTTTATATGCATATGATAACGTCTCTTCTCTGAACAATGAAAGTTTTGTTTTCTCCTATGTGGTCCTTAGTCTTTTAAATGTTTTTCTTGCCTTACTGTGCTGGCCTGAACTTGTAGTGTCAATGTTGAATAGAAATGATAGTGAATGGGATGGATTGAATTCTGTCCCCCTAAAATATGTATTAGAATACTAACCTCTTACCTGCAAATGTCATCTTATTTGGGAACGTGGTTTTGTTACATTACTGATGTCATATAGATCATATCAGTGTAAAGTGTGTCTTAAACCTAATGACTTTTGAGACATAAAAAAGAGCAGATTAGACAGAGAGAAGCAAGCACAAATGGGGTAAAGATAGATGTCTTGTGGAGATCTCCAAGGAACCACAGAACACCAGAGAAGCTGAGACAAGGATTTCCCCTCAAAGCAAACAGAAAGTCTTCCCCTAGAGCCAAAACCTTGAATCAAACTTCTACTGTCCTGAACTGTGAGAAAATAAATTTCTGGTCTTTAAAACCAAACACTTTTGGTATTTCTGTTATAGCAGCACTAAGAAGCCAAGACAGTAAGCATCATTTCCTTATTTTTGATCTCAAAGGAAAAGCTTCCTGTATGTGCTAGCTATATTATTTGCTATCCTGCCCCCCTTTAATCTGGTTAAACAAACATCTTTATACTATTTCTCTAAGAGTTTCCACTTGTTTAAATCTTGAATAGATGTTGTATTTTACCAGAGGTGTTTTCTGCATTTATTAAAATAATCACTTGCTTTTTCTCCTTTAAGCTGTGCATATGATGGAATATAATAAATGATTTTTCTAATGTTAAATCAGTATTATTTGTTATGATGCGTTATCTTTTTGATACATTATGCAATTCAGATTGCTCTTGTTTTTTTGGTGGAGGATAGAGGGTTTCTCCCTATGTTCTTGAGTGAGAATATCTTTGCTGTATTGTTCTTATCATGGTTATTAAGACAACATTTGGAGTGCGTTTTCATTTTTTTTTTAACATCCTATTATGTGAAGAAAGGAGCTCCGGTGGTGCAGTGGTTAAGCACTCAGCTGCTAACCTACACGTCTGTGGTTCAAACCCACCAGCCATTCCACGGGAGAAAGATGTATCAGTCTGCTTCCATAAAGATTTACAGCTTTGGAAACCCTATGAAGCAGCTCTACTCTGTCCTATAGGATCACTATGAGTCAGAGTCGACTTGAAGGCTTTGGGTTTTGGGGTTTTGTTGTTGTTGTTTTTAGTGTGTAAGTGTTTATGTAAAATTGGGATTATTTGTTCCTTTAAATTGTGGAGCCATTGCAAAAACATGTTGATTTGAGTTTTTGTGAAAATATCATCTTTTCTACTGATTTAATTTATGGGAACATGCTGTTTCTACTGTTTCTTCTTGACTTTCTAAATTATATATTTTTAGGAATTTCTTAACATCATATAAATTTTGTATTTTAATTTACAGGAATAGTGTTCATAATAGTTTCTGTTTTAATATATTTCTTTACAGTTTAGAACTTTGTATTTTGGTTTTTACTTTTGATTTGATAACTACTAGAGTGTAAGGAATCTTGGAAATTTTTGTTTCTTGAGTTGTTTTGATGTAACCAGCTTTCGAGATTTATCATTCTTGTACTCTGTATGACTACATAGGAGATATGAAAACAGGGGCTTTAAATAAATAGGAGGTACTATTGGACACAAGAAGACCCAGGTTAGTAAGAGCATTTTAGAACTGCAAAGAAATGGTTAAGTTTAAGAGATGACTGGAAGTGTATATCATTTGGCAATAAACATTGAATACCAACTAAGATACAGAAAAAACTTTCCTAATAAGTGTTGCTACTTAGTAGGGTGCACTTATGGAATATGTAGTGAAACACTGGGCCACATCATAAGGATATATTAGACACCACAATGAGGAATTTAAAAAGTATTCTATAGGCAATTTGGTGTCAAGTTACAGCCAAACAGGCAGCGTTATAATTTAAGAAGATACTCTGGCAGAATTGTGAAGAATGACTTGAAGTGAAAAAGAGATTATTAAAAATCAGGTATAAATCATTTTCTCTGTCTTGCATACTTTAACAAACTTAATAAACTTGACTACAGATACTCTATAAAAGTCGACAAATGGATTCTGGTTTGTGATGTCCTATGCATTAAAGCTAAGGAATAATTAACAGTTTAATTGAGCATATGCTACCTAATTTCAAATTCATGTTACCTGTTTTCCACAAATAAAATTATTTTTGCCACTGAAGAACATCAACTCTATGTTTATGATATTCACTGTGTTCTAAAATCGATTGCACAGAATGGTGTTGTGTTGTTAGGTGCAACGAGTGAGTTCCGACTCATAGCAACCCTATATACAACAGAACAAATACTGCCTGGTCCTGCACCATCCTCACAATTGTTGCTATGTTTAAGACTGTCATTGCAGCTACTGTGTCAGTCGACCTCATTAGAGGTCTTCCTCTTTTTCACTAACCCTCTATTTTACCAAGCACGATGTCCTCCTCCAGGTACTGGTCCCTCCTGATAACTGGTCAAAAATACTTGAGACAAAGTCTCGCCATCCTTTCTTCTAAGGAGAATTCTTCCCGTACTCCTTCCAAGACATATTTGTTCATTCTTCAGACAGTCCACAGTATATTCAACATTCTTTGCCAACACGATAATTCAAAGGTATCAATTTGTCTTCCATCTTCCTTATTTACTGTCCAGCTTT
>NW_004444092.1:102135-103943 GCF_000243295.1 Trichechus manatus latirostris
AATCTGTATTATTTGAAAGTTTGGCAGAAATTGACCATAAAATAGGGCCTGTTACCTTCTATCTGAATCAAGATTTCACTCACCTTATCAATTTTGCCTATAATTATTTGCATATTAAGATTTCTAACCTCATTTTTAGTGATTTTGATAACTTTTTTATTCCCCAAAATATTATATAGTTTATCCAGATTATCAACTGTATTATTATGTAATAATTTCCTCAATATTTATAGGTATCTTCACTTTCTGACATGCATTCCTAGGAATGCATCTGAATCAATATGAGAAAACAAGTTTGAGAGAAAGCTCCATTCCATCTTTTTACAGGGAAGAAATTTTAACAGATTTTTGAGATAAAATTCATGTACCTTATGATTAATCCATTTAAAGTGTAAAATTCAATAGTTTTCAGTGTATTCAGAGGTATGCACAACAATCATCATTATAAATTTTAGAACACTTTGTCACTTGAAAGAGGAACCCAATACCCATTAGCAATAATTCCCCTTTTACCCCAAACCACCTGAAGTGTAGGCAACCACTATCTACTTTACATCTTTGTAGATATGCCTACTGTGCTTTTTATATAAATTCAATTGTACAATATGCAGTTTTTTATGAGTGGCTTGTTTCGATTAGCATAATAATTTGAAGATCCATCCATGTTGTAGAGTGTATCAGTACTGCATTCCTTTATAGCTGAAAAATATTCCATTGGGTGGATATATTACATTTTATTTATTTATTTATTTATTTATTTATAGGTCGATTGATGTTTAGGTTGTTTCTTTGAATTGTGCACAGAAAGAACAGGCATTTGAAAACAGAAGAATGAATAGAGGAAAGCCCTGTGAACAGACATTCAGGAGTATTTCAAAGAACAGAGATGAAGGCCCTAAAGAAAAAGCAAATGGACCACACTCATAAAATACCAAGTACTTCACTGTGCTTAGGGTAAAGGATTCAGGTCATACGGGGAGGTGGACACTAAGTGAATGATTACAGACATGAGACTTTGATGTAAAAGTTGTCACTGCTTCACATTTTCATGCAGGATTTGATCTGTAACCACTGCTCATTTATTCCTTGCTCTCATATCACACATGAATGAAATTACTTTCAAACACCATAGTGCTTTATGCCGTGCATCATCCATACACTAAAACATACAGGAGCATACAGAATTTTAAAACCAAACCAATTTTGTGGGTATAATATGCCCATGGAAGCAGCAGTTAAGAAATAAAATGATGTATTACACTGGGCAAATCTGCTGCAAAAGACTTCTTTAAAGTGTTAAAAAAAACAATGATGTCACCTTGAGGACTAAGGTGCATCTGACCCAAGCCATGGTATTTTCAGTCTCTTCATATGCATGCAAAAGCTGGATAATGAATAAGGAAGATTGAAGAAAGAACTGATGCCTTTGAAATATGGCATTGGCAAATAATATTGACTATACCATGGACTCCCAGAAGAAGTACAGCCAGAATACTCCTTAGAAGTGAGGATGGCGAGACTTCATTTCAGGTATTTAGACATGTTATCAGGAGGGACCAGTCCCTGGAGAAGGACATCATGCCTGGTAAAGTAGAGGGTCATTGAAAAAGACGAAGACCCTCAATGAGATAGATTGACACAGCGGCTGCAACAATGAGCTCAACATAACAACAATTGTGAGGATGGTGCAGAACCAGGCAGTGTTTTGTTCTGTTGTACATAAGGTCACTATGAGTGAGAAGCGACTCCACAGCAGCTAACAAAAACAATATATAAGCAGAGGGTGCAAAAAAGATCAAATTATGGCA
>NW_004444092.1:104495-108494 GCF_000243295.1 Trichechus manatus latirostris
TCATTCCTTTATCTCTGCAGCTAGTTTAAGGGAGTAAAAGGTCAGTTGCTTTATTACGCTATGCCAAATAACCAAGAAGGATTTTAAGGCACACTAGTAAACTGGCTCTTTTATGGGTAACACTAAAATCAAATTGAGCAACAATGTATTGAAATAGGGACTGTGGTGCAAAGTAATCTATACAAAGTCACTGTCTTTGATAGATTAAACATTTTCTATTTCCTGTAACCTGGAAATAGTGATGAAAGAAATCAAATATATAGTGTGCAGAGAAAGGAGAAGTAGGAAAAAATAGTAGTTACATTTATCAAACTGTATGAAACCATTGCATGATTTGCACAACCTTCTAATTCTAAAATGAGATTGAAGTGGGGAAAAGGAAAAGTATAGAAAATAGCTATACTGTAGATAAGCAAACATAATTGTCCTTATTCATCCCTACATGCATGGATATGCAATCATTCAAATTTTCATATTTTGTAGATATATGTATTTCCTTAGCCTTCTTTACACTGAATGTTTCTTAATGTGTTCTAACATGGCTTTTAGTTTTTCTTTGTACATTCAACTTTAAAAATAAAAACAAACAACTGTTTATATATATTCCTGCATGCTTACCCATTCAGTCACCATAAATGTTGTATTGCATATCTATGGAAAATAAAAATTAAACCAGATCTTACTCTTAGAATGATTGCATTGAAACGAACATGTATTAAAAAAAAAAAAAGATGTATCTCATTAAAAAAATCTATTTAAATAACATTTGATTCCAGACAAATAAGCAGATGCTGCAAACATTTTGTTTGTAGGTTAACACCTTGTGAAATCACAATATAACGCAGTACCAATAAACCCAGTCTTGGAACAAAGAGGAAATTGAAATTCGTTTTATTTTTAGAGTCCAAATACAGATCTTTTGGGGCAGGCTGCCAGCAGTTCTCTTGGGTCAGAGAAAATAAATTTTGCACTATGCCATACCACAAAGACAAAAACAGAGGGAGTATTTTGAATTCTGCATCAACTGGCTTTTATTCAAATATTCAAATAAGCGGTATTTTCTTCCTAGGGAAAACGATTCCCCCCTCTAATTAGAGTAAAAAAATGTGATGGATATAATACAAAGTGTGACCATCTGCATTTCTCAGCCTTGTTTTTTCTAGTTAGAACTCACAGGTGTCTTTTAAACAATGATGAATTAGAAGGAATGCTCCTTTTTTACTCATTTGTCTGTTAACCACCTTTGTGATAATAATGCATTTGCATTTTTAATTTCCTCAGTTGTAAATGAGCACCTCTGAACCACTTCCTAATTATTTTACAATTTGCTTGTATTGTTCATTACTCATGCTTTCTATTTACTAAATAAAAATGACTTTTCCTCCAAAGGACATCTGCAATTCTTATTATGACGAACATAGATCATTTTGCTCCACATAAGAAACAAGAATGAAAAGAAAACATAGGGACATAGCATTTAACACGAGACAAATAAATGGGCATAACTTTTCATCCACACATATAGGGCAAGGTGCAGGGAAGGCTATATGATCTGATATAATAGGACTCAAATTTATTAATTTTTAATGGATGATGTAAAGTTTCCAACTCAACTCACCTTATTTAAGAGAGCAGCGCTACAGGAATGTGAATTGCTGACTACCAGCCAATGAAGATAGGAACCTATATAAAACATTTTTCTATAGACTACAAAGATAATTATTTAAAAGGCACAATGATATTATAAATAATGTTGTAAAAGAGCTTACCAACTACCTGGTTTATTCAAAGATTATCTATAAACTGTGGTATGTTGGAATCAGTCATTCTTGGCTCATGAGAACCCATGCAACAGAGACATTATTGGCAGCCTGAAACTGGCCATGGTGAAAATATTTACACCATGGAAATTGTCAAATGCTCTCAACCAGGGTAGCTTGTTTACTAGTCTGCTACTGCCTATAAGACTTAGTAAAATTCTTTCTGCTTAGAAGAAAAAAAATAAGCAAAATAATTGCTGATAGAATCCTTCAGTCAGACCATGGGATAATGCAGGTGTAGTCAGAGATTGAAGGGCTGTTTATCAGAATGAAGGTGAAGAAAAAGTGAATGAAATTGCCTTGGTTCCTCTAGTGATGCTTTCTTTTTTTTCTGCATAGGCATAAACTGCTGAGAGTGATTCTCTTTTTCTTTTTTTTTTTTACTTTTAGAGAAATGGTATATCCAGATAAATCTATATTATAAAAATAGTGCTTGCTGTTCCATTTCTCTTACTTTCCTTGAGTGGATCCATGGTACAGTGAATTAATTTTCTATAATGGTTGTGTTATAGTAAAAGCTCATAGCAGGCTCATCAAGGTCCTTGAGTTAGAGGAGAAAGATCTATAGGAAACTGGGAACCTAAAGAAGGGTCAAAAAGAGTTGAGTGAATTTTTCTATGGTCTGATAAAGTAGTTTCGCTTCTGGTGTGAAGTGAGTTACTGTTTATAGTTAGCAGTTATGTTTACTTATTGTATATGTTATCTGGGAAATAGTTTGACTGAGCTTGTCAGTTCCACCCAAGTGTCTGTTCTTTTCAACAACCATTTAGTAGAGGAATGGATCCAGGTTTCATAAAGCCTGAAACAAACCATTTGGAAGCCCCTCCTTAAGAAAAATAATACAACATTATGAGTAGAAAAGTTAGATGTGAACCTACATATTTATTTAGAATGAGAAAATGAATTACAAGTTAAACATTTAAAAATGCCGACAAATACCAACAATATCAGAAAACCAAGAAAAGCATGATAATATTTTTGATAATTAATATCCTGACATAATTCTATACTACATTTTCCTTACATTTTTTACTGCCTTTTCATATTACAATGATTTTGAAGTAGCTTTTCTGTAGAATAAGAGAAAAAAAGCTTCGTCTTTTTTCCAGGTCGATCAAAATTCATTTACCACTGATACTTTAATTGGGCTTTTATGATAACTAAATTCTTCATTTACAGGTTTACACACTGGATGATTGAAAGATTATTTCACAGACTAGCTTCTGGTTCCATATTAAAACTAAAATTTTCCTCTGTCCCCCTCATACTTCTGATGTCAGGACCCGTAGAACATATTCATTCTATAATGGTTATCTATGGGGAGATCTGAAGCTTAAACTTCATTAGTTCAATGGTGAATTTGCTTCAGGGAAAGGAGTAAGTTACAATTTACCTATCAACCCACATCTAAAATAGAAAGCACAATACGCTCTTCACTATCCAGGAGAGAATCACAAGTGTGACACGTGGTCTAGACGATCTGTTTCTCTCTCTCTCAGTCTCTTTCTCTTTCTTCCTGACTTTAGATAACTAGTGGAAGGCAGAAACTAGAAAACATTTGGGACTACATGCACACTCATTAAATAAACAGGTTTCCTTAACTTAAACTAAAATTTGAATACATCCATAAGCCAAATCAATGAGACCCTTTTATTTTCTCTTATTGCTTATTATTTATTTATGTTAGCATAATTTATCAAGGAATAAATATAGTTAATCACTTTTTTCCTGAACATATTGACATGTTTTCAGAACTTATTGTGAATTGTTTCTACTTTTAACAAATTTTAAGAGTTAACATTTTTATACAATGTATCATTTAGATTTAGGGTTCTCATAATCTGTTGGGCCTCATTCAGCTTACATAGGTAAACATTTCAGAGGTGCGTATGTTATTTAGGAAGGCTATTAATATTTTTATTTACTTATTTATGTTGGTTTAAACTAGGCTTCTTTCCTTCTACTTACTGTTATTAAATTTCCATACTTATCTAAAGTTGTTATGTATGTTGCTGTTGTTAGATGCCATTGAGTCTGTTCCGACTCACAGCGACCCTATGTACAACAGTCCTCCCCCATTCTCACAATTCTTGCTATGCTTGATCTCATTGTTGCAGCCCCTGTGTGAATCCATCTCATCAAGGGTCTTCCTCTTTTTCATTGACCTTCTACCTTGCCA
>NW_004444092.1:108761-109739 GCF_000243295.1 Trichechus manatus latirostris
AGCAGAACATTGTCTGATATAGTGCCAGAAGATGAGCCCCTCAGGTTGGAAGACACTCAAAATACGACTGGGAAACAGCTGCCTCCTCAAAGTAGAGTCGACCTTAATGACAAGAATGGAGTCAAGCTTTTGGGACCTTCATTTGCTAATGTGGCATGACTCAAAATGAGAAGAAACAGCTGCAAGCGTCCATTAATAATAGGACAATGGAATGTATGAAATATGAATTTAGGAAAATCGAAAGTCATCAAAAATGAAATGGAATGCATAAAATCGATATCCTAGGCATTAGTGAGCTGAAAATAGACTGGCATTGGCCATTTTGAATCAGACAATCGTGGTCTACTATGTCGGGAATGACAAATTGAAGAGGAATGACATTGCATTCATCAAAAAAAGAACATTTCAAGATCTATCCAGAAGAACAATGTTGTCAGTGAAAGAGTAATGTCCGTACACCTGCAAGGAAGACCAATTAATGGACTATTATTCAAATTTACATACCAAGCACTAAGGTTAGAGATGAGGGAATTGAAGATTTTTACCAACTTCTGCAGTCTGAAATTGATCAAACATGCAATCAAGATGCATTAATAGTTACTGGTGAATGGAATGCAAAAGTTGGAAACAAAGAAGAAGAATCAGGAGTTGGAAAATATGGCCCATATGATAGAAACAACACCAGAGACCACATGATAGAATGTTGCAAGACCAACGACTTCTTCATTGCAAATATCTTTTTTCACCAAGATAAACGGCAACTATTCACATGGACCCTGCCACATGGAATATATAGGAATCAAATCGACTACATCTGTGGAAAGAGACAATAGAAAAACTCAGTATAATCAATCAGAACCAAGGCCAGGGGCCGACTGTGGAACTGACCATCGATTGCTCATATGCAAGGTCAAGTTGAAGCTGAAGAAAATTAGAACAAGCCCATGAGAACCAAAGTATTACCTTGAGTATATTCCA
>NW_004444092.1:110365-143251 GCF_000243295.1 Trichechus manatus latirostris
ATAACATTGCAAAGAATGAAAATTCCAGAACACTAAATTGTGTTCATGAGGAACTTGTACATAGACCAAGAGGCAGTTTCTCAAACAGAACAAGGGGGTACTGTGTGGTTTAAAATCAAGAAAGTTGTGTCAGGGTTGATCCTTTCACCATACTTATTCAATCTGTATGCTGAGCAATAATCCTAGAAGCAGAATTATACGATGAAGAACATGGCATCAGGATTCCTGGAAGTCTCATTAACAACCTAGATATGGAGATGAGACAACCTTGCTTGCTGAAAGTGAAGAGGACTTGAAGCACTTACTGAGGAAGACCAAAGCCTACAGCTTTCAGTGTGGATTACATTTCAACATAAAGAAAACAAAAATTCTCACAACTGGACTAAAGAGCATCATCATGATAAACGGAGAAAAGATTGAAGTTGTCAAGAATCTGATTTTACTTGTATTCAAAATCAGCAACCATAGAAGTAGGAGTCAAGAAACCAAAACATATTTCATTGGGCAAATCTGCTACAAAAAACCTCTTTAAAGTGTTGAAAAGCAAAGATGCCACTTTGAGGAATAAGGGTCTCCTGACCCTTGTTGTTAGTGTTAGGTATCTTTGAGTGGGTTCCAACTCAAAGCAACCCTATGTACAACAGAATGAAACACTGCCTGGTCCTGCTCCATCCTCACACTTGTTGTTATGCTTCAGCCCATTATTGCAGCCACTGTGTCAGTTCATCTCACTGAGGGACTTCCTCTTTCTTGCCGACTTCTACCAAGCATGATGTCATTCTCCAGGGACTGGTCCCGCCTGATAACATGTCCAAAGTATGTGAGATGAAGTCTTGCCATCATTGTTTCCAATGAGCATTCTAGCTATACTTTTTCCAAGACAGATTTGTTCATTCCTCAAACAGTCCACGGCATATTCAATACTCTTTGCCAACACCATAACTGAAAGGGATCAATCCTCCTTTGGTTTTTGTTATTCATTGTCCAGCTTTCCCTTGCATAGGAGGAGATTGAAAACACTATGGCTTGGGTCAGGTTCACTTTAGTCTTCAAGGTGAGATCTTTGCTTTTCAACACTTTAAAGAACTCTTTTGCAGCAGATTTGCCCAGTGCAATGCGTTTTTTGATTTCTTGACTGCTGCTTCCATGGGTGTTGATTGCAGATGCAAGTAAAATGAAATCCTTGACAACTTCAATCTTTTCTCCGTTTATCATGAAGTCGCTCTTTAGTCCAGTTGTGAAGATTTTTGCTTTCTTTATGTTGAGGTGTAACGCATACTGAAGGCTGTAGTTTTTGATCTTCATCAGTAAGTGCTTCAAGCTCTCTTCACTTTCAACAAGTAAGATTGTGTCATTTGCATATCGAAGGTTGTTAATGAATCTTCCTCCAATCTTGATGTCTCGTTCTTCTTCATATACTCCAGCATCTCTGATTATTTGCTCAGCATACAGATTAAATAAGTATGGTGACAGGATACAACCTTGATGCATACCTTTCCTGATTTTAAACCACTCAGTATCCCCTTGTTCTGTTCAAAGGACTGTCTCTTGGCCTATGTACAGGTTCCACATGTGCACAATTTAATATTCTTGAATTCCCATTCTTTATATTGTTATCCATGATTTTTTATGCTCCACACAGTCAAATGCCTTTGCATAGTCAATAAAACACAGGGAAATACATTTCTGGTATTATCTACTTTCAGCCAAGATCCATCTGATATCAGCAATGATATCAATAGTTCCTCTTCTGAATCTGGGTTGAATTTCTGGCTGTTCCTTATCAATGCACTGCTGCAACAGCTTTTGAATGATCTTCATTAAAATTTTACTTGTGTGTGATATTAATGATATTGTTCAATAATTTTTGCATTCTGTTGGATCACGTTTCTTTAAAATGGGCACAAATATGGACCTCTTCCACTCAGTTGGCCTGGTAGCTGTCTTCCAAATTTCATGGCATAGATGAGTAAGCACATCCAGTGCTGCATCCATTTGTTGAAACATCTCAACTGGTATTTCGTCAATTCCTGGAGCCTTGTTTTTTGCCAATGCCTTCAGTGCAGCTTGGACTTCTTCCTCTGATACCATTGTTTTTTGATTATATGCTACCTCCTGAAATGGTTGAATGTCGACCAGTTCTTTTTGGTACAGTGACTCTGTGTATTCCTTTCATCTGCTTTTGATGCTTCACATGTCATTCAACATCTTGTCCACAGAATCCTTCAATATTGCAACTCAAAGTTTAAATTTTTTCTTCAGTTCTTTCAGCTTGAGAAATGCTGAGCATGCTCTTTCCTTTTGTTTTTCTAACTCCAGGTCTTTGCATTTCATTATAACACTTTACTTTGTCTTCTCGGGCCACCCTGTGAAATTTTCTGTTAGGCTCTTTTACTTCATTTCTTCCATTCACTTTAGCTACGCTATGTTCAAGCGCAAATTTCAGAGTCTCTTCTGACATCCATTTTGGTCTTTTTTCTTTCTTTCCTGTCTTTTTAATGAACTTTTACTTTATTCATATATGATGTCCTTGATGTCATCCCACATGTTGTCTGGTCTTTGGTAATTAGCATTCAATGCTTCTAATCTATTCTTGAGATGGTCTCCAAATTCAAATGGGATATACTCAAGGTAGTATTTTGGTTCTCGTGGTCTTGTTTTCATTTTCTTCAGTTTCAACTTAAACTTGATGGTCTGTTTTGAAGTCGGCCCCTGGCCTTGTTCTGACTGATGATATCGAGTCTTTCCTTCATCTCTTTCCACAGATGTAATCAATTTGAGTCCTGTGTTTTCCATCTGGTGAGGTCCACGTGTATAGTCATCGTTTAAGTTGTTGAAAAAGGTATTTACAGTGGAAAATCCTTGTCCTTACAAAATTCTATCATGTGATCTCCGGTGTCATTTCTATCACCAATGTGATATTTTTCAACCACAGCTCCTTCTTGTTTCCAGCTTTCACATTCCAATCACCAGAAATTATCAATGAATCTTCATTGCATGTTTGAACAATTTCAGACTACAAAAGTTGGTAAAAATCTGCATTTTCTCATCTTTGGCATTAGTGGTTGGTGTGTAAATTTGAATAATAGTTGTATTAAGTAGTCTTCCTTCTAGGCGTATGGATATTACCCTATCACTGACAGCATTGTACTTCAGGACATGTTCCTTATTCTTGTAGGATTGGACAGGGTTGAGGAGTAGGATGGATTTCAATTATTAAACAAGGTTTAAGGCCTTGGAAAGAAAGCAAGGAAAGGCAGTGGAATAGTATTTTTTGTTAAAGGGAAGCTTCTAGAGCTGAACCAATTATCCACGATAGTTATTTGCCATCCAAGAGAGCAATCCAGACAATTCCCTGCTTTTTTGAAGAAATTTATTCAATTATTGATAAGCTATAGTAATTATTAATTTTTTTCTTTTTTGCTTAAAAAATGCCCTTTTATGACTTAAATATACTGATACTTATTTTCTAAAACTGCATACCATAAGTAGAATTGGTCTTCTAGACCAGTGGTCTTTTATTTGTTTTTTGCTGAGGCAGTCTGTAGAAGACAGATGAAATTCATGTCTGAGATATTTATATAGACATAACTAGATATTTTAATTGCTGTGGAATAAGTAATACAGTATTATTAATAGTACAGAATTCCTAATATTATCTGAAAATACATCTCTTTCTTTACTAGTGTGGTTTTCTTTTATACTCCTGTGGAGAAGTGCTACCCTGTACAAGAGATAATCCTTCAAGTATTTGTTTGCAGTTAGATTTTATGCTGTCTTAAAACTGTCCCATTCCCCAATTATTCTCTTTTCTAGATGTACACCTCAGATTCCTTCAACGTTACCTCATGTTTCAAGTTTCATTATCGTGATCACTCTGACTAGAAAGAATTACTGAGGTCTACTTTATGCCAGCTACTAGAATATAAAGATTAAACATCAGCAAGTTCCACTACTTGGTCTCCAGGAACTTAGAACACAAAAAATCTTGACGTATAAATAGTAGTATAGTTGACGGATGCTATTATCAGTAAGCATAGGCTGTTATTAGTAACATAGGCCATTAAAGCATAACAAAACACAAAATTAATGGTTTAAACAACTTGTTTTTTTCTCTCCCCTCTGAGGAGTTATTGTAGTCACTAGGGAATTCAGACTTTCTCACTACTGGTAGAGTGTTACGTGGAAAAGAATATTGTGGCAGATCTCAAACCAGCAGTTAATTTGTTGAGCCCAGAAGCAACACACATCACTTTCATTCCAAACTCATTGACCAGAAACAGTCCCATGACCCCATCCAGTCACAAGAGGGCAAGGATATACAACCCTACTCTGTTCTTGGAAGAGTGATGCTATCATGAAAATATGAATATATTGCTGATCCAGGTTTGTTCTAACTAGAGCAATTATTTGTAGGACTCATATGGAGTCTGAATATTCAAAAGTAGAAAAGATTTTGAATATAGCAACTTGAAATGACATCATCCTTCTCTTGTCTTTACTTTTTCTATCAGCAATACATTTGGAGATGAGGAAAAAAAATGTGTGATGACTCAAGAGAAACTCTACACTAATTACAGAGTTATCCAAATGAACAGTTGTTAAAAAATAGAATAGACCTTTTTTGAGATTGTGAATTCTGCCTTGGTTTAGGAAGGAAGCAAGCAGATGCTTCCATTATTCATTGAACAAATATGTATCATTCACTGATGTTGCACAAACAGTGCTAACTGAAAGGTTGGCATTTCAAATCTACCCGACGGCATCTGGGAAGAGAGATCTGATGATCTGCTTGTGAAAGATTACAGCCGTTGAAAACCCTATGGAGCACAGTTCTTCTTTGAAACCCATGGGCTTGCCATTAGTCAGAAACAACTCCATGACAACCGGTTTGGTTTTTGGCTGTTATTGTTAGTACTGGGAATACAGACAATATAGCCAAAAGGGCAGCAGTTCTAATCCACCAGCCACTCCTTGGAAACCCTATGGGGCAGTTCTACTCTGTCCTATATGGTCAGTATGAGTTGGAATCGACTCAATGGCAACGAGTGGTTTTGGTCTTAATGTTAGTACTGGGAATACAGCCAATATATCTGCTTTCAAAGAGTTTACATATTACTAGGTCTAGACAGATAATGAGTAATTAAACAGATAAAGGTATAAAATATCGGAGCAATACATGCCACAAAGAAGCATTAAGCAGAGTGAGGGTGGATGAGTACTGAGTGAGGGAAGGGGTGATTGGATGTAGGATGTAGCTAAGCTCTATTGTTAAACAATATTTCATGGATAAACTAATGAATGTGAGAAGGAATTAGTCATGTGCACATCTGGAAGTAAGAACATTTCAGGCAGAGGGAACAACAGATGCATAGGCCCAAAAGCAGGAAGGTGCTTGTTATGTTAAAAGATTAGCAAGAAGTTTGGTGGGTATGGGACAAAGTGAGCAAAGGGTGTGGGGAGATGGAAGGAGATAAGATTAGAGATGTTAAGATTAGAGAATTTAAATTTCTTGCTAAGGTTCCACTGCTGCATCCTTTAGCTATGCTTTTCCAATTGAACACCTGGGATTCTCACTGTGTGCGTGGTAGTGGGTGGAGATTTGTTGGAGTAAGGATGCAAAACATCACAGATTAAAGATGGTTCTTCTTCTTCAAGTGTTCTTTGACTGGAAATTTAGTAATTTAGAGCATTACGTTTATTTTAAAAGCAAACATAGTTATGGTGTTTATGAGTACTTTTCAATTTTGATATGCATACAAGTCACCTGGAGATCGTATTAAAATCATTGGAAGATCATATTAAAATACAGATTCTGATTCAATACCTGAGACTTGTAATTCAAACAAACTCCCAGATGATGCTGATGCTGCAGGTCCACAGACCACACTGTGCGTGTCAAGAGTTTATAATATTCATATTATTTTTAGGATAAAAGATCGAGTAATTGTGATGAGACACTTTGGGATGACTTCCCACACTGTAAACTGTGTGTGTATTTATATCCCTCTGGTCTTAATGTATACAAAAGTTGAAAAAAGTTCAAAAAGTTTTGTTTTTGTTCCTTTAGAGATCTTACACCTATGACTTGGACAGCACCCACCAGATAGTAATACTTCATTCAGTTACAGCACACAGACAAATTCAGTTCTATTAACCCATGTCTACGAAAGAAACGTTGGCAAGTTAAAGTGTATTTTATGAGCTTTTTTAATAAACAAAAATTGCAATCTTAATTTAATAATAATTAGAGTTGAAAAGTCAGTTCTTCACAAAATACATTTCATAAATTATATAAATATCTATAATTAAAAGAACCAAAAGAAGATATCTATTGATCAACCTTCTTCTATATAAGCATTTGTTATCAGCTCTATTTAAAAAAAAAAAAGAAAAAAAACTAGATTGGTAAAGTATTTTTTCTCATTGTCAAAGAGTAAAACAGGCTCTAAATCTTCTGGATGAGTCTGCTTAACAGGGCTCATATACCTTGTCTACCTAAAACAGGGTCAATCATCCTTAATTAACTTATATGCCTCATCAGGGAGAAGCATCCATTTGATTTATTAATAGGTCTCTAGAGAGCAAATTAGCTTCCTTGGCAGTTCTAAACATGCTTTGAATCAGTACAAACTCAAATGTCTCCTGCTAGATCTCTAGCAGGCATTGATAAATAAAATCCTTTTAAACCAAGAAAAGATTTACCTCAACAGTATTAATATGGTGACACTTATAGAACTATAGACATTTTAGTTATAATCTAAACCCAGTAATGGTTAGATTATTGTTTCGAATGAGGGAATGGCAGCCCACAGTATTTGAGTGGTATACCCAAAATCCCACTGCTAGCTAATGGTGCAGCTAATTATGACATATGAGATTTCTGGACTCATTGTCCTGTGAGAGCCACACCCACCCTTCCCACCATTTTTCTATGCTGCATTCTCTTAACAAAATTGACCACCTACATGCTCTGTAATATATCTGTGAAAATGCCAGAAATATAATCAATTATCTTTGCACACAGAATTGCTTTAAGAAGTGTGAGTTAAAACTATTATATCATACATATTTAATCAATGATTCTATAAAGATCTAATCAGAAGTGCTTACCCACCTACAAGCATATATTTAAAAATCCCTTTGTAAACTTCATGAATTTAAGAAAAATTTAGTAAACAGTATAGGTAACTGATAATACTATTATGACAATAATGACATTTTTTCCATATAATGTATTCTTATTTTTCTAAGGAAAATAATTTCATAATATTTGATTCAGTGTATCTCACTGGTTGCAAATGTCATCTGCATCTGTGCAGTTTCTCCTTTACATTAATGTTCTAATAAAGGGATGGAAATATTTTAGTAGTTTTTTCTAATGGCTACCTGAGAAGAATGAGAATTCTAGAATACTTTATCATGTTCATAGGGAACCTATACATAGATCAAGAGGCAGTTGTTCCAACAGAACAAGGAGATACTGTGTGGTTTAAAGTCAGGAAAGATGCGCCTCAGGGTTGCATCCTTTCACTGTGCTTATTCAATCTGCATGCTGAGCAAATAATCTGAGAAGCTGTACTATCTATATGAAGAAGAACGTGGCATCAGGATTGGAGGAAGACTCATTAACAACCTGCAATAAGCAGATAACACAACCTTGTTTGCTGAAAGTGAAGAGGATTTGAAGCACTTACTGATGAAGATCAATGACTAGAGTTCAGCATGGATTATACCTCAACATAAAGATAACAAAAATTCTCACAACTGGACCAATAAGCAACATCATGATAAGTGGAGAAAAGATTGAAGTTGTCAAGGATTTCATTTTACTTGGATCCACAATCAACATCCATGGAAGCAGCAGTCATGAAATCAACGGACACATTGCATTGGGCAAATCTGCTGAAAAGACCTCTTGAAAGTGTTAAAAAGCAGAGATGTCACTTTAAGGACTAAAGAAGGGGCACCTGACCCAAGCCATGGTGTTTTCAATTGCCTGTGAAAGCTGGATAGTGAATAAGGAAGACCAAAGAAAAATTGATGCCTTTGAATTATGGTGTAGGCAAAGAATATTGAATAACTGCTTAAGGATGAACAAATCTGTTTAAGAAGAAGTACAGCCAGAATGCTCCTTAAAAACAAGGATGGTGAGATTTCGTCTCACATACTTTGAACATGTTATCAGATGGGATCAGTTCCTGGAGAAGGACATCATATCTAGCAAAGTAGAGGGTCAGCAAAAAAGAGGAAGACCATCAACGAGATGGATTGACACAGTGGTGCAACAATAGGCTCAAACATAACAATGATCATAAGGATGGCACAGGACTGAGCAGTGTTTCATTCTGTTGTACACAGGGTTGCTACGTGTGGGAGCCAACTCGACTGCACCTATCAAAAACAACAACACCTGAGAAATACATGAGGTGCTGTGTCAGGGAAATGGCTCCATCCTGCCATCTGAGCCTCCATGACAAAGTTAATCAGGAGTTGGTTGGAGAGTGGCAATTCAGGGTTAGAAAAACAAGCATTCTCTGGGGGTAAAGCAGATGAGGGAGGCATAATAATTGTGGCTGAGTAAAGCAGAGATGTGAGAGAAGCTTCCTAGGTAAAGCCAATGTTTGGAAGAATAATGGACCACATTTCAACCATCATTAGATACTAGAGGGGCAGATTGCCAATGCAAAGGGCTATCCATCTGAGGGTGTCATCTCCTCTAACCTAATGAAAATTCACAGGTTAATTTCTTCATGCTCAGCTTACTTACTCCCTGCAGGATTCAGCCACATAGCAATGGAGCTTAATTTTCTCCCAGCAGGTTGTAAAGTTACTTTCAGGAATTTTAAAGTTAATTTTAAAAATAAGGAAACAGAGGCATATTGGTGCTAAATTCCTTGCCCAAGGCCATGGAGTGAATCAGTGGTAGTATACCTATTAAACTTAGGTCTCATTATCTACAGATTGTGTTACTGGAGTATGTCTGAACATTCTCAAGTGAGGAGAGTTTGGTGTTTTCTAAATGTAATTTACTAGATCAGTATTCTAACCAACACACCTAAGTGCATGATCAAGATGACTCATTCAACAAAAATTTATTCTATTTTTACATGTAATACCTTGTTTATGTAGTTTCTACTTAAATTTCTTGAGATGATATTTCACTGATTACTGGTGAGTTGAAATGTGCTCATTTTCCTTTTCTAGTATACATGAAAATGCCAGAAATATAATCAATTATCTTTGCACATAGAATGGCTTCAGGAAGTTTGATTCAAAACTATTACATCACATATTTAATCAATGATTCTGTGAAGATGTAATCTGGATATTAAGAATCCCTGGGTTATCTCGGTCTGCAAACCCATCACCTACCCTGTAAGTATAAAACAATTTTCCATTTCCCATGCTGGTGTTTGAACCCTAGAAGAGCAACTGTTTCTTTCTCCAGTCTCCAGAACTTTCAGTTGTCCTGAAGCTCTAGTGTCTGTGACAACATCAGTTGTCCTTGACTGAAAAATAGAGATTATTTCCCACCCAGTGCTCACCCCAACATATAACCTGCCTGGAGTCCTTGAATTAGCAGGAAAGCTGCCTGTTCAATGCACCTGAACTGCCATTTCTTCCATCTATTTGCTATTCTCTAGGTTGCTTAATCTGTATTCTACTTTTCTTCGTGTATCCCGAGAATACAGAGGCCAAAATGTATTTGCTTTTTGTCCATCCTAAATGATGCAAAACTTTCACAATTTTTTTTTTTTTTTTGGTCAGTCAGAGGGGGGATTTGATTCCTTGCTTCTATAATTGTCTTTTTGTATTTTTTTCTGTCTTTTTTCTTTTTTCACCAGAGATTTATTCCAGTTTCCCTTCGACTTTCTTTCTCTTCCATTAATTTTCAGCTCCCAATACTGGTCTCATTTTCCCCTATCTCATTCAGGACTCTGAACTTTGCTCTGTTACTTACTACATGTGTTTAGACCAGTAACAGAAGTGCTACCTTAGATGGCTATAAGAAGTTCCACCTTCATAAAATGTGAACTCATGCTTATATTTAAAAAGAGAGTTAAAATGAGGCATGGAACATTTGCCAAAAAAAAAAAAAAAAGTATATTTCTGAAATTATTTCAGTCAGAACACAGGTACAGCATGTGCTGAAAACACTTTCCTACAATACAATTTATGTACGGAATTGCCACTTTTATTGCTTACAAATGGAAGAAAGAAATAATAGTTGAGGGAATGAAAATTACTGACTGATTGTGTTGATTATATACATTTGCTATAGAGTATTCTACGTAGCGCCTGATGCAGAATTCACCCAACCATTTCATTCTATGAAGGTTAAAATATATATATATAAAATTGCCATTTCCAGGATTCTCTAAACTGTTAAAATAGAAATAAATAGATTTTATAAATGTTTTTCTTAACCCTGATAAAATAAAATGTTCATAGCAGGGTGTTTGGTAACAAACTGTCTTCTGAAATTGCGACAGGACATTCTACATGCCTACTGGCCATTTAATTTAATGGGATTTTTATTAGTGTACACACACTGGTTATTTAAACCACAGGGGTCTTTGAAGGTATAGGCACAAAAAGAAAAGAAAAGAAAAATCAAAAGCTGCAATTTCTTTTTTTTTAAATTAAATACTTGTATTTTGTATTCATTTATTTAAATTACATTCTGACTAGCTTGTTTTTTCCAAAGCACTAGGCAGAATATCACTTTTAAACAGGTACAAATCAGTATACAATATAAAGGATTTGTTTTCAAATCATTCATTTCAATCCCCAAAAATGGTACTGTTGTAAACAATTTGCAACTATTTAACTGTTTAAACCTAGAAACTGACAACTCCAGGTAAACAGAAAACAAATTTGCTTTTATATCTGTTACTGTATTTTACTCTCTTTGTACTCACCTCATCTAATGCTAAATATGTGCATTGTCATTTAATACCATCTGCATAATTATATATTTAATATGTGCAATCTCACCAATAGGAATTTTATAATTCCCAGATCTATGCAATTGAGGTTTCATTTAGCTTCATTTGAAATACATATGCTCAAGAAAGTAATTTAAAAAGCCTACTTTACGATTAAATCAACATACTAGTCATCCAATTTTTAATTATTTTTCATTTCTAAAGTGTTTTTTAAAGTTTTATATGAATGTTTTCCTTGAATTAACTGTTAAAACCATTCAAAGGACTGAATCAGAATAAAACTGAAAGATCATTTTTGCAAAATTATAAATTTTTATTTAAAAAAGGGTAAGTTAAGTTTTAAGAAAAATGATTACCTTCCTCTTAGAACTAGGATATATTTAAGTCCTTTCAAAATTAATTTTTTTAAAAAATAAATTTATAGTGAAGAGAAGATAGAGGAGAAATACAATGAGGAGGACAAAGATGAGGATGAGGAGGAGGATGAGGAAGAAGAAATTGGGTTTTGGAAGAGAAAATTCATTTTGTCCTCAAATCAAGATTTTTCTTAATATTCTATGTCCTCTTCAAGTTTTGGTAGTTCCTGATTGTTGAATTCAATGCTTTATTCCAGTCTTCAGTGTTTCTGCATTGCTTTTGACTCACTATTTTCTGAAACTAGGCTGACTTATATCATCCTGATCACAATACTTTTGAGAGTGAAAAGTTATTCAATAAAAGTTATACTGGGACAACAGATATTAACCAAGATAATCTTGGAAAAAACAGGAGATATGATCAATCATAACTTCAAACATCAAATGTGTGACCCAACTTTACCAAAACAGTATTTTATACAAGTGTTTAAAATCAGATTTGGTAGAATAGAAATTTATCCAAAAAATATACATGGCACTATATTGTTAATAAAGGTCAAAAAATCTGTGACAGATGAGATATAAACTCGATTTGAATTATAGGGAAGGTTTATACAAGAGAAAAAAGGCAAGAAAAAGAAATGCTGGGAAAAAAAAGAAATGAGAACTGATTCGAAGACAAAAATAATTTACTGAAATTTATTTCTTTTTCAAGTTAAAAAAGACTTCCAGCTTATTTTCTTTGTTTAATAAAATTGGTTATTTCCTTTTTAGAGCTTTCACAATCATTTTAAGATCACTGTTAGATGTGCCAGTGTTTTGATATGGATACCCTCCTATCCATTATCAGAGCCCTAGTGGCGCAGTGGTTAAGAGCTACGGCTGCTAACGAAAATGTTGGTAGTTTGAATTCACCAGCTGCTCCTCGGAAACAAATGGGGCAGTTCTACTCTGTCCTACAGGGTCGCTATAAGTCGGAATCAACTGGATGGCAACAGGTTTGGTTTGGTTTGGTTTTTTATCCATTATTAGAAAGAAAGAGAAGTATCAATTCTGGATAACTTTGCACAAGTCCCAGAAATAAGACATGATAAATACCTGTTAGATATTTGGTTATAGGATTTTCTTCTTCATCAGTGAGCAAGATGATTTGAGAGCTGTGAACTGTTGTGATTTGGAGGCCTCTTTGCTTGGTATGAGAGTCAACAGTAGTAGGAGAATGATTGTACCTCCAACAACTCTTCCAACATGCTGGTTGTTGAAAGGGTAAACAATTTAGTTTTCTTCCTTTTTTTTGGCCTGCCAAATCTACACAAAATAAGGAAAAAAAGTTCCAACAAAGGATCCCAGTCATCTAATTATATTTACCAATGATTACTGACAGAATATAGAACACATCTTTGACTTAATTCTAAAAAAGGCTTCTGGGGAGCATGTTATATTTCATGAATATGCTCTACTTAAGCATAAAAGAAGTACTAGGAAAATTCTGTATTTTAACTTTGTTTATAGTAAACTGTGTGTTATATTTAACATAACACATTAGTCTTTTCCTGCATAGAATATCCTTAATCCATGCTTCAGAGTAGTTTAGTTTTATTGAGTAGAATCACATAAATTTGAAGGACACAGGCTTTTCATTGAAATTTAGACTTTAGCAGTGACAGGTTGGATACATGTGTTTTACTCTTATGGACAGTGTTTGGAAAGTGCACAAAGTGACATTTAATATTACTACTACTTAATAGCAACTTAAAATTTTATAATAATTCCCTCTTCTCTCCATGAAAGAGTAGCAAAGACTGGATTTACCTTCCCATCTAAAGCAAGAAGAAGCAAACAAGTTTACCACATATTTGAGGCAATGAGTTTCAAAACTCAGGGCATTAGGCAATTAAAAATAATGATCCTTGAGAGATAGAAAACATATGAGGTGAGTCCTGTGTTTGACCTGGCTTGATGCCTATAGAAAGTATCTGGGGTAAAATATAGGGAGGGAGAACCTAGACAGAGCCCAGTGGAATCCTTGAGTTGAAGCCATGGAATTGAGAGTCCATGGAGATCAAAACGTCTAGAGTTCACTGAAGAGAGTACTGGAGAAAGAGAACTGCATAGAGAGTGAACACTTGAGATCTGAAGTCCACCTTCAAGTATTTAAGTGAATACTAATCAGTGCATACATATGAGGAAACTACCTGATGATGGGGAAAGAACCACCCAAAAGGATTAAAGGCAGCATAGCCTAACTCTCACAAAGGCTGGGCTAGTGCATGCCCCCATCAGCCAGAATAGAAAACGTCATAATTCATAAGAGATTTGATAGTGTATTCAGAAATGGCTTGCCTTATTAGTGGTAATAATCAGCCATTGACTAAACACTGTGTTGTTCCCCCTTCCAGAAAACATCAATAATTTAACTGCATACCAGAGTAAAGCCCAAGAATATTTATAGGAATTTAAAAAAAAAACCAGCAAATGCAAGGTAACACACATAATGTCTAGCATCAGATAAAAAAATAACTGGTATGCAAAGAAGCAGGAAAATATGATCTATAAGGAGCAGAAAAATCAGTCAATTGAAGCCAGCTAAGAACTGACACAGATGATAGAATTAGCAGACAAGTCATTAAAACAGTTTTTATAACATTATTATATACTCTTAAACAGTAAAGTACAAATATGGAAGATATAAAAAAGTCAAAATCAAACTTTTAGAGGTGAAAACTACGTTCGAAATTAATCATATGCTGGATGAGATTAATGACAAATTAGACATTGCATAGTAAACTTGAAAACATAGAAGAGAAACTAACCAAATGAAACACAGAGAGAAAAGAGAATAATGAAAAATGAAAAGGGTATTAGTGGACAGTGGAACAAATTGATACTTCTCAATATATATGTAGTTTTTAGTCTCAAAAGGAGAGAAGAGAGGGTTGACAGAAACAAAACTGAAGAAATAATGGTTGGATATTTCACCAAATTTGATGAAAAGTATAAAATTATAATCTACAGATTCATGTTCTACATATGCAAGAAACATGAAGAAAACCATATGAAAACATTTCATAATCAAATTGCTCAAATCAAGTGACAAAGAAAAAATCTAAAAAGTAACCAGGGGGAGAGGGTAAGTTATATATAAAAGTAAAAAGGAACAAAGATTAGGATAACAGCAGATTTGTTGATCAGAAACAATGCAAGCAAGAAGACAATGGTGCAATATCTGTAAATCACTAAAAGGGGAAAAAACTGTCAATCTAGAATTTTATACTCAGCAAAAGCATCTTTCAAATATGAATGTTAAATTAAGAATTTTTTTCAAGTACATGAAAGCTGAAATAATTAATCATCAGTACATCTGCACTATAAGAAATATTAACTCCTTCTAGTTAAGAGAAAATGATAACCTGTTGCCATCAATTTGATTCTGACTCATAGCGACCAAGGAGAACTTGCCCCATAGGGTTTCCAAGGAGCGGCTGGTGGATTCAAACTGTCAACCTTTGGTTATCAGGCATAGCTCTTAACCACTGCACCACCAGGGCTCAAAGAAAATGATACCAGATGTAAAAATGAATCGATACAAATGGATGAAGAGCATTGTAAATAGTAAATGGGTAAATATATTTTATTTTCTTATTATTTAAAGAACTTTAAAAGATATTTCACGATTTAAAGATAATAATAATGTAATCCACCACTTGTCTGTCAGTTTGTCTTACTGTGGTGGATTGTGTGTTGCTGTGATGCTGGAAGCTATGCCACTGGTATTTCAAATACAAGCAGGGTCACCCATGGTGGATAGGTTTCAGCAGAGCTTCCAGACTAATGAAGACTAGGAAGAAGTACCTGATGATCTACAAAAAATTGGCCAGTGAAAACCTTATGAATAGCAAGATATTGTGTGTCAACTTGGCTGGGCCATAACTCTCAATGTTTTGGCAATTGTATAATGTGATCACTTCCCTGTTGAAATTTGATACATGACCATCCCCATGATAGAATCTGCTGAGTGGTACCTGCGGAGGTGGAGCTTGTGGTGGCTCATTTCCTCCTCAGTCTTCATCTCTCTGCCCTCCTACTTCTGCTTCCTTCCTGCTCGCCTTGCCAGGGCTTTTTGCTTCTTCTAGATCCTGCAGCTGGCTCCTGTTTGTCTGATCTCCGGTTCTTGGGACGTGAACAAGCAGCTTGCCTGCCGATCTTGAGATTGGTCCATCTTCACACCCTGCTATAGCCCTGCTTTCTGGCCTGCCAATCTTGGGTTCTCCAGCCACTGTGGCTTCATGAATCAGGAGAATCTTCTTTCCTGTCCCATGGACCTGAGACGTTACCCAGCCTCTAAAAACCGTGTGAGCCATTTGCTTGATATAAATCTCTCTCTGTCTCTCTCTCTGTATATATGTATATGTGCTTTACTGGTTTTGCTTCTCTAGGAACTCAGCCTAAGATAATGTGCTTGGGAGCAATGGTGAAAAAATCAAACGACATGTTTCATTGGACAAATGTGCTGCAAAAGACCTCTTAAAAGTATTAAAAAGCAAAGGTGTCACTTTGAGGACTAAGGTGCACCTGACTCAAGCCACGGTGTTTTCAATCACTCATATGCATGCGGAAGCTGGACAATGAATAAGGAAGACCGAAGAAAAACCAACGTCTTTGAATTATGGTGTTGGTGAAGCATATTGAATATACCATGGCCTGCCAGAAGAAAAAAGAAAACTCTCTTAGAAGAAGTACAGCCAGAATGCTCCTTAGAAGCAAAGATGGTGAAAACTTCACCTCACATACTTTGGACATGTTATCAGGAGGGACCAGTCTACTTGGTAAATTAGAGGGTAAGTGACAAAGAGGAAGACCCTCAACAAGAAGGGTTGATATAGTGGCTGCAACAATGGGCTCGAACGTAAAATGATTGTGAAGATGGTGCCAGTACAGGCAGCGTTCAGTTCTGTTGTACACAGGGTCACTGTGAGTTGGAACTGACTTGATGGCACTTATGACCTACGACAACAGTACAACAGAAACAAACAATCAGACCTTGGAATATAAATATCAGTCTCTTACACTAAAATATTTAGTGATAAATCTGACAAATTTTTGAGGCCTGTTCCCAGGAAAATTATTTTTAAAAAAATTGCTTAGAGCATGTGGAAATGCAAAGGTCCTAGAAAAACCACAATAGTTTTGATAAAGAGCAAAATTGGAGGAATAATACAACTTAGTTTCAAGACTTATTTTAATGCTACAGTTTTCAGTGAGTGTGGCACTGGTGTCAAGACAGACAAACAGATCAATAGAAAGAAAAGCAAGTGCAGAAAGAAACCCATGCATATGTGGACAAATGATTTTCAACCAAGGTTCAAAGGGAATTCAGTGGAGAAACATAGCATTCTTATAATTTGTGCTAGAATAACAGGACTTTCATAAGTAAAGAAACAACAAACTTTTATCCATTCCTTGAGCCACATACAGGATTTAAATTAAATGGATCATAGACATAAATGTGAACCTTGAAACTATAAAACTTCTAATTTTAACATTTCTAGTACTAACTCTGAGGTGAAAATTTCTTAGAGTCAACACCAAAAGCATGATTCATAAAAAAAAAAAAATCAAACTTCATATTTTAAAAATCTGCTCTTCTAAAGAAACTATTAAGAAAATGAAAAGACAAAAGAAATTCTGGAAAAAATATTTGGAAAGCATACATCTTATAAAGGACTTGTATCCAGAATATAAGAACAACTCTCAAAACTTAATAATAACAAAACAACAATCTAATAATAAAATGGACAAAAATTTGAACAGATACTTCAGTTAAGAAGATGGATAACAGACAAGCCCATTCAAAACTATTATTTATTAGAAAAATGCAAATTAAAACCAAAATGATACAACACTATAAGCCTACAAAAATTAAAAAGACCTACCATACTAAGCAATGGCAAGGATGTGGCAAAACTGAAAGTTGCGTACAATGCTGAAGGGAGTGCAAACTAGAGCAACAACTTTACAACACAATTTGACAATTTCCTTAAAAGTTAAACATGCGCATACTAAATGATCCATCTATTTTATTCTGTATGAGACCATATGTCCATACAAAGGCTTATACACAAATGTTCATAATAATGTTATTTATAATAGTCAAAACCTATAAATAACTTAA
This sequence comes from Trichechus manatus latirostris, assembly GCF_000243295.1. Classification (NCBI taxonomy): domain Eukaryota; kingdom Metazoa; phylum Chordata; class Mammalia; order Sirenia; family Trichechidae; genus Trichechus; species Trichechus manatus. Next base: position 127,846 of record NW_004444092.1, read on the forward strand.
TGTCCACTAACAGATGAATAGATGACCAACTGTAATACAGAAATGCCTAACGTCCACTACACGAATACTACTTTTCTGAAATAGGACATTATGTGATTTGGACGTTGTGGGGAACACCCTGTTAACTATAGTACATGTTAGTATATATTCAACACACGTGTATCAATGTAACCACATCGCAAGCTGCTCTGGCTCTCCCTTAGCGCCCTCAGCCACAGGGTTTGCAATCTTGCACGTGTAAATTGGCTACCTCTGTGCGCTTGGCGCTCTCTGAGCAACTTCCGGGGAGGCTGGTCAGAACTGGAAGCCCAGAGGGACTTAGTGGAGCAGCCGCAGCCCAGCGTCTGCCCACAGGCACCAACCTGCAGGGCTGCCGTGCGACGCACGCGCCAGCTGCAGTCACGTGAGCTGCAACAGCCCCGGCTCCCCGTTGCCACTGCTCAGGAGCTGGACGCTGCATCACGGGCAGCCCCTGGAGCCCAGCGGTAGCTGCCTCGCGCAGCAAACTCAACGCAGGCCCCCGCCCTTCCAAGTAAACCCCTCCTCCCTGCCCCACGGACGTACATGCGGTGGAAGGTTGCCCAAATCTGCATTATGCAGCGCATAGCTGTATATCCTTACAATAGACTAGTCACCAGTAAAATAATACATTGATACTTGCAATAACAAACATGTATGAATCTCAGAATTATACTGAGCGAACGAAGCCAGACCTCTCCCCAAAAAGAGTACATTCTTTGAAAATGTCATTTATAAAAAATTTTCAAACATTCAAACAAATCTCTAGTAACAAAGTAAATCAGTGATTGTTACAGGGTGGAGGGGATAAAGGGAGTCGTGGGATTGAGGGACTACAAAGAACACAAGGAAACTTGGAAGGATGTGTATGTATGTTCACTGTCTTCATTGTAATGATGGTTTCACTGGTATATACAAATGTCAAGATATATCAAATTCTATATTTTAAATAAATGAAGATTATTGTATGCTAATTATACCTAAATTAAGCTGTTTTAAAAAGCAAAACCAACGTATAGAATAATGGTGACGCTGCACAGCATGATGAACACAATGTGCCTGAACTGGATATGTGAAGAATGCTGAAAGAACATATGTTTTGTTACATATCTATTTAGCACAGTAAAAACAAAAGCAGACAAACAAAACATTCCCCGGTCCCATCTGGGGAGTGTTTTGCTTAGGGTGGGCTGCACTGTCGGAAGACGGTATATATTTATGAAAAAACATCTTTTAACAGGGATGAATCTGCAACATTTTATCCTTTAACTGACTTTTAAACACAATTCTTTGAATTGTATTGAAATATATTATTAATATATATTAATTAATTATTATAATATGATATATAATACATTATATATACATTATAATATATTGTATAGTATAATAAAGCCATTATAGATATTAAATATATCTTATAGAATTATAAATATATAATTAAATAGAGTCTATAAATGTTGCTGTTTTCCCTTTCAGACTGTAAATTGGCAGCTGTCTTGTTAAATGTTATGATTATTTCAGCTTTAGTGATGTTTTGCTTTTCTGTTTTGGAGATATTTTTCAACCTTCTGCATTCTCTGAGGGGAACAGAAGTATCTTTGCAAGTTCTACCAAGTCCAGAAGAGCTTCAGTCCTTTTTAGTACATTTCCTAGATTTACCTATTGTATGAACAATGAATGAATAAATCTAAATCTACAAATCAATTTTAGAAAAGATTTAAGGATTTTGAAATATATAAAAGTAATAAATTTTAGAAAAAGAAGATATAGAGAATAATAATAAGCAATGTAAACATGGCATATTAAAAAGCATAAGATTTTGAGCCTACTTTTTTTTTTCTTAAAATTGAATTAGAAAAACCCTTCTTAAGATATGATGTAACTTCATACATCATAGTAACTTAGTTACTAAATTCTTTATACTGTGACTCTTAGAGAAATAGCCAAGGTTATCTGACTTGATTAGTCTTGTTGGAAGAAAAAGAAAGGTCATTTTTAAAAAGAACAATTATAGAAATGCCCTTATTTCAGGGGAACCTCATCGTAATGTTAGATTGAAAGGATAGTATTGCTGCCTGCCTTATAGGTTAACTATCATCAAGTTTTAATTTTAAAGTATTTTTTAACATATGAATCCATGTACAAAAGAATCATATTAAAATGATGAACTTCAACTTATGGAACACGGACATTGTACTGGAACTTCAATCTACAAGTTTATCTGAGTGCTAATAACAGTTACCCTATATTAACTGATCTGTTGAAATGGTTTCCTAATGTTTCTCTCTGATTTGATTTTCTGTCTTCTTCAAGGTATCCTTTGTATTTCTCCTGATCATTTTAAAAACAAGCTTGCTCATGTTTGTATCCTTAAAAATATTCTCCTCTGACAGGATAGAATACACATTCCTTAGCATAGGCAAAAGACCCTTTGAACTATAAGCCAATTCTATCTTTATGCCACATTGCTTGACCTGATAAAATTTAAGAAAATTAATGCAAGTATTAAAGATATGCATCAGCACAACACATGAAGAATGGGAAGACAAGTAGAAACCAGTTAAAGAGGTTTTTTCACTAGTCCAGGTAAAAAAAAATGGTGACTTAAATTATGATAATGGGAGTGGCGATTAAAAGTTTACATGCAATTTGGAGTTATTATCAGTAGGAGCTGTGCGAAGTGGGAGAGAAGGAGGAGTTGATGATGACTACAGATGTTTATCTGAGTGGCTGGATGTGCACACAAAGTGGGCGGAGTTTGGGACGGGAGAACATTTCAGTGTGAGACATGTTGAGTTTGTTGTAGTGTCTGTGACATTTTCAGGTTGTGATGTCTCTTAATATGTGGGAGTGTATGTCAAAAACTTAGGAAAATTGAAAAAGTAATGGATAAATAATTGAGGTTTATCAGAGTACATATATTAATCCAGATAAATGAATGGAATTACTCAGTAAGAGTTTCAGTCTGAGAGAAGAAGGCTGAAAATGGCTTCTAGGTGTGAGAGAGAACCAGGAGATGGGAAAGGAATGATTAGCACGCTAAGATAAAAACCAGGTGTAGCAGAGGCAGTGCTCACCAAACATGTCACTAAACAATTCCTTGCAGTTGGGTTGCGGCCATAGGAATAATTTTGGCCAATAGACTCTAAGCAATTGTGACATGAGGAAGATAAGAGCCAATAAGCCTCCTTCTTGCCTTCTTCCTTTTGCATAGCAACCTGGGAGACCAAACTCTCCAGACAGCGTAGCCTCAAGAGGGGAAAAAATCACCTAACTCATGTTACAACTGGCATAGGTAAAAAACTTAATTGTGTTAAGTCACTGGGTTTGTTACTCAACATGACCTATCCTATCCTACCTACTGTGCCAGGAACTAGCAATGTCATAACACCAAGAAAAAGTGGATTTCAAGAAGGATGTTACCTATAAATCAAACAAAACAAAATGCAATATGCAGCTACCATAGTTAGCAATCATGTGAGAATTGGTGATGTGAGTGCCAATTTTTTCAGGTGACTATCAGGAGCCCTGGTGGCATACTGGTTAAGAGCTCAACTGCTAACCAAAAGGGTGGCAGTTCAAAGCCACCAGCCACTGTTGGAAACCCTATGGGGCAGTTCTACTCTGTCCTATAGGGTCACTATGAGTTGGAATTGACTCGACGGCAATGGGTGGGATCAGGAGCAAAAGCCAGATAGGTATCAGTTGTGCTACAAAAGAAGATGAAAGAGCAACTATAAATTATGCTTTCAAAAGGTTTGATAATAAATAAAAGAAGAGACAATGGTTGAAGGTGAGGCAAAGTAAGTTTTTGTTAAATTAACTAATTAAAAAATTAAGCTCAATTTTTTGTTAAATTAAAATGGAAAATGTATCCTGTAAATTTTCATATGGAAAGCAACAGGCATAAAACTAATCCAAAAGAAAAATAATAGCCAATTATTTTGATATGGATATGGAAATTGCAGCATTTACAAATTATTATCCCTGATTTAATTGTAGTTAAAAGTCTCATGAGTCACTATTTAATAAAAACATGTTTTTGTAAAGTACCTCACTTTTACCAATCACCAGAATTTAGGAAGGCAGAATGTAATTAAATAAGTTGGAATTTTTCCAATTTTTTTTTTTTTTTTAATATGAAAACAGCTTTAGGATTTTTACATTACTATCAAGACTAATTCCTCAATTTTATGTTTTGTTTTGAACAAGAAATATGAAGACCCTACATTCTACAATGTATTCATTAGGTTAAAATTCCATAAAAAATTTCAAATAAGTTACTCCTTTCTGCAGCACATATACTAAAATTAGAACAATACAGAGAAGATTAGCATGGCCCCTGCACAAGGGTGATACGCAAATTTTGTGAAGCGTTCCATATTTTTGAATGTTGACATGTTGTGGGGTTGGCAACCAATATCACAAAACAGTATGTGTATTAATTGTTCAGTGAGAAATCAGTTTGCTCTGTAAACTTTCATCTAAAATACAATAAAAAAGTACAATGAAAGAAAGAAGAAAAAAAATTCAAATAAGAAATTTCCTATTTAGAAATTTTCTATTGGAATTTTTCGAGGACCTATCACTTAATAAAAAGTGCCTGAGTTTTCAGAGTAAACTACAATGTACTTATTTCCACCTTGTTAGAAGAAGCAATCTAACAGAAGTTAATCTGGTAGGAAGAAAATTCTATAACAGAACTTCACACAGGGGTTCTAATTGGATTTAGCTGGAGCAAGACTAATGCACTCTTTTGGCAGATTGAGTCAGATTCTTGACTCTAAGGAATTTCCTTTACTATTCTGCCCTTGCCTAGGATTGTAGAAGAATGAGAACTGGGAATGATTAAACATGAAGTGCAAGACCAGCTTCTGCCTATCTCCTGGTAGATCAATTTCCAGTAGAAAGGAAGGGAGATTATCGAAGCAGTGTTAGAAATGACTGTCCATGGACTGAGCCGACAATGCTACAAGCAGGTAACAATTATCTTATTAGTTATTCTCTCTTATTGAAATATTTTTTCCAATGAAAAGGGGCTGTAGAGCTTCAACTCTGCTGGAGTAATATTGCTGGGGTCAATCCTTTTCAGCCAAACCAGTGCAGGAACCAGCAATAATCTATGTTTTGTTTTGCACATAAGAATACTTCAGGCATTCTACTATGTCCAAGTGGTAATGGCCCAGACAGATATATCACACATACATTGATTCATTTTTTCATTCATTTTGTTCACCAATATGTATTAAGATTATGCTAGGAATGCAAAATATATTAAGGCAGAGTTCCAGCTCTCATTTATTCATAATATAGTTGATGGAGACAGATGTATGAAAAAAGATGAGTGCAATAAAATGTAATAGGTGCTCTGATAATACTCTTTACATGGTTTTTAAGCCACAAAGGAGAAAGACATCAACCTAATCTTAAAGGTAAGTAATTGGTTTATATAAGCGTCTTTGATTAAATCTTACAAATTCTTTTTTTTTTTTTTCCAGACAGGCCATAGCAGAGGTAGAAAGTGAGGATAAGGATAACAGGCCGTTTTAGATATGACTGGAACACAGATGCAAATGGCAGCAAGTTGAGAGATGAAGCTGGAGTGGTAAGAAGAGCCAGGATTGGGAGCCTGGTAGCCTATGCAATAGGAAATTGATGTTATTTTGTAGTCATTTGAAAGTCAGCAACTATTCACACAAGTGCATAAAATAAGATTCAACTAATATAATATCTTATTTTCTGTGACAGTTTATTGAAAATTCTTTCTGTATTTAAAACATTACGAATAAAATAATAGTGGCAGTATAGCATAATGACAAAGAATATGGACTCTGGAGCCAGACTGCCTAGCTTCAAATCCAATTCTGGCTCTAGCTAGCTATAATAACTGCCTCTGTTTCCACATCAGTAAAATGGGAATAAAAATAGTGCCCAACTCATAGGTTCCTTGTGAGGATTAATATAGGTAAATAACTCATAAGTGTAAATAGCACTTTATAAGTGCTCTATATATGTGCCAAGTTATATAGCTAATAAAAGTTCTTGGACCATGTTTCTGTCAAGGTGATCTTTTTCAAAACAAGCTTGTACAGCTAACGAAAGTTCTTGTCTCAGTCCTTAAAAACATTTAATTATTACAAAATAAAGTGCAAATTTCTTAGTATAGGAAAGATGTTCTTCAAAAGTTAAACCACTTGTACCTTTAAAGTCTCTTCCCTTACACAAACACAACTTTTGAAAAATTAATACAAGTATGAAATATATATATATCAGTTATAACTGGATATTTTCCTACTAAAGATAAGTATGGTAATTAAATTTTCAAGAGATGAACTCACCAACTTCCAGAATTGATGATCATTAAAACATGTGTACTTGTAATATAATCTCTTCTAGGAAAGCCGATGTAAGGAATTATATTGGGAGCAGTACAATCACATAGAAAATACAGTAAATATTTATGGCCCAGGATATGGGTGCACAGAAGTAAATTCAGGAAAGCCTAAAACTTCAAACAATTACCCCCTAGGTATTCCTGTTTTCTCCAGCATGGGAATTATTTTACACTTAATGAAAAATTAATAGAAATACAGATGTGTCCTGCTTTGATAAAGTAAGATAGAGATGTAAGATTCCAATGTTTAAAATAGATTATATGTTTTATTATATTTAAGATGCCTCCTTTAGTGAATATGTTTAATACATTTATAGTTCAATTTACAGGGTAAAGTGAGAATATTGTATAAAGAGATACAGAGAGGATATAATTTGTGTTTCTCTTTTACATAGTCTTTTTAAAATACAAATAAGAAGCGAAAGTAAAAAAAAAAAAGTGTGTTTTTTTTCCTTCTCTTTCATTTTCTGGAAGGTTCTTGGTTTTTAATGCTAAGGCACTTTCACTCATGACACACAGCAAAAGTCCTTATAAATTTTATTGACTAGGGCTTACTTAAATTCTGATTTCATGTTCTTTTTGGATACATGGTGTTGTTGACCTGCCTTTTACTTTTTTTTAAATCAAGATAAAACATTTAGACAGTTTTATCCTTATCAGATTTTGCCTCCTACCCAATATGAGTCGGAATCAGCTCAATCGCAACAGGTTTGTTTTTTTTCGTTTACCTAATAAATATCATTGGTTGTAGCATGCTTATTTTGAAAACTTTATTAACCCCTCTTGCTTCCTAAACTACCCACATGCCTGTTTGGCAGTGAACATACAGAACAAGGATGATAACTTATAATTTAAAGCCATTTGCATTTATAGAAAATATTGGAATTGAAAACTATCATTCTCAAAAAAAAACACATTTGTAAAAAGGTAGACAAAATATAACTATAAGTCCCATATTATCCACAGCCAAATCCGAGGCAGTTCAACTTACTTGTTAAGCGTCAATATTGCTACCCCCCAGGACTCCTCTTACATTTAAAGCATTCTCCTCAAATTTCATATTTTAAAATATATTATTTTCCAAAAAGCCTGTGCGTTATTATTGTGTTAATGGAGCCCCGTTACTACGGGAAATAGGACTTGGGATCAGGTAAAGTAACTCACAGAATAGACCTAAGTAATTTCTGCACTAATGAGGTTTAACTATAGAACTAGATGAAACCGGGTATTTTAGGCCTCCTCTTGTATACTTCATGGGGATGCAACTATATCTTAATGATATATTTTATTATTAAATGTTAAAAAAAATAAGGTATTTACATGGAAATTTTCAGTCTTTAGACAGATAGGTATAGTTTCAAAGCTTCAAAGAGGAAGACATCAGAGTAATGAATTATTGCATCATTACCTGACTAAAGTCTGGTGATCCTTTCAGGAAATGTGCTGAAAGACACAAAGGCTACATCTGTGAACCTGGAACTCGTTACACCTGGTCTATCAGTGTAAAATGTTCAATGGGCCCAGAAAAGATGAGTGAGTGAGGTTTATCAAGAGGAGTGAAGGCAGTCTTTCTAGTTAATAGACCAGAAGTTCACAGGGATTACAAGACATAATTGCACTGAATACTTTACCTGGGCCTATTCTCTAACATCTCTGGATAAAAGTTAATGTCAATGATATAATAGATTATCCATTACCTTACAGAAGGGACAAAAGCTGACATTTTTCTCTTATTTTAATTTAGACATTTCCTTTTCTGTAAAGAAAAAGAATTAGGTAAGGTATACATTATTTTGAGAATTTCAAAGGTTTACATTTTATTCAGAATCCTTGAAAATGGCATACAATGGGCGGTATATTATTTTTAAAACCTCTTCCTGTGTCTTTTATTTTTAAATGGTTAACTTTTCTCTGTTTAAAATTGAAAGACCATAATCACGATTATTTCCTGCCAATCCATCTTAGCAGAATAGTTTAGTTTCACTCTACTGTGGCCTATTTTTTGGAAAGATGTTTTTATATTAAAAGAGCGATTTGATAGAGACGCATTGTATTTTAAATAAAGCAAGCATTTTTCTTTTTTTTTTTTTGCTTTTTAGAAAACAGATGTGTATAATTCCCTTTCACATATTAACCTTTTCCCCTAAACTTGGAAACCAATAATAGGCTTAGTATTAAAAAAAATCTTCCAAACTTAGTTATTTGCTTAAAAAAAAAAATCAGAAACACAATATGAAAAAAATCTCTTCACTATGTACATCAGAAAGAGGTGCTAGAATACTACAAATAGTGAGTATCAGTATGAACCACAGAAAAGTTGTACACATATTGAGATCTCTTTGGTTGAATCTATGAAGGGAGTACTTAAAATTAGTCGTGAGATTTTACTCACTTTAAGGCCCGTTCTAACCCTAAAAATTTGTGATTCAATGTCATCCTTACTTTCCATCTAACCTGTCTTCCTTATTATAGATATTATCAAGGAAGGGAAATGACTAGAATAGAGCTGTTCAATAGAAATATAATGCAAGTCAAATAAGTAATTTTAAATTTTCTGGTAGCCACATTATAAAGTTAGAAGGATCACATTAAAAAGGTAAAGGGAAACATGTAAAATTAATATTAATAACATATTGTAACCAATATAACACCTAATATATATAAAAGTCACTATTTTTACTTGTAATCATTACAAAAATTATTAGAACTTTTATATTATTTTTTTCCAATGGAGGTTTTGAAATTCAATGTACATTTTAAACTTACAACATATTCCAATTTGGATATGAAATTTCCAATAGCTCAAGTAAAACACAGTTCTATAAAATGATAAACCTACATTTAATGGAAATACATGTTATGCCACTTCAGTTTTTATATTGCAATTTAAATTAATCAAAATTAAGTAAAGTTAGTCAGTACATGACACTAGATACATTTTAAGTGTATATTTTCTTTGCTAAATAAAAGCATTCTAGACATAAATATAATTTTTAAACCATTGCCAAATTCTGAATTTGCACATAAACGAATTCATATATGCTTTCCTCTCACCTGAGGCTATTTGTGCACATAACATCGCTTTATGAAATCCTTCATACTAGCTCAAACCAGTGTTTAAGTGAGAGTCATTGTTTTTGAAGAGTCAATAACTGCTTTTGTGAGTGGTTTTCATTTATAACTCTGCTATTAAAGAACCTATTCACTATATTTTCAGTTTATTGTGTGACTGTTTTCCAGTATTCTTTTACTATACAAATGGAAATAAAAAATCACTTCTTCTAGGAGCTTAGATGCATTTCCATGTTATATTAACCAAGATACTGGCTATAAAACATTTTTATTAACTTCTATATATTTTGTTATATTTCCCAGATATTTCTACTCAGTGTTAAAAAATACACTGCAATTTAATAGATGTAAATTCATTTGTCTTCATAATCACAGCACATATTGAAGGTGTATTGAAAACACCTTGTCCCTTCATACACAAGTAGAAGTAAATTAATTTATTTGGAGACCTTTCTCTTAGCTTAAACTATATACATTTAATGATCATCAGAAACAACATTATTTTCCTCTGGCCTAACTCAGAAGTCTTTCCAATGTAGTGAATACAAGAGGTAAACATTTTAAACTTTATTAAAACCACTTTGTATTTCTTCTGTTCCTTTTTGTTTGGCTACATGGTAATCAAGATTCTGAATCGGCCTTAAAGTTTAAGACCCAATAATGTTAACTGACTATTACAATCTATCCAACATCTCCCCTAGAAGTTTCATCTAAGTTTGAAAATAGGGCTGGCCACATGGGTGAGCAAAAGAAGTGACCTACTTTACTTTTGCATTGATTAGTTCATGGTGGAGTCACCCAGCTGCTGTGGAACATTTCTGAATATTTATTACGATCTAAGAATTTCCATCTTTAGAATATCAGTTTTGTAAACTGAGGCATTTTAGAAAATACAGATTGATCAATAAGGGGACAGATAAGGTAACAACTTACTTAACGTCCATTGATAACTGTGGATCTGCATGAGAATGGGAAGAATAGAAATTAATACAGGAATCTCTAGAACTATGCTCTTTCATGCTCCCCTCCTTCATACAAGTTCATCAATTGTTCCTGAATAGCTTTTGGAATAAAATCATAACTTTCGATGAGTCATAACAAGCACTTCTCCTTCTTGCTCTAGCCTCACCATTTGTCAGTACTGAACTCATTATCTGTGTTCCAAATTTTAATTTACTCATAGCTGTCAAAATTCCTGTGAGTATGTAAACACAGACCCCTTTATCTGTGTGTTGTTAGCTTACTCATTCTTTTTTCATCTGGAATTGATTTGAGGGCAACTAACAACAACAAAAAAGTCAAATCATTCTTGATGGTGCAGCTTTCAAGTCACTTTACCAACCACTTTCCATGCCCTCTCCAGTAGGAGTGTGATGCTCCCACAGAGCTTTAGCTTTTCTCCTACCATGGTGATTAGATAATTGCTGCTTCCTTTGCTTCAGCTTCCCATCCCACCTGACTGAGCACTTCTTGAGAGAAGGAACTATATTATATTCATGCTCAGAAAAATGTCCATCAAATAGATGTGATATAAACAACGAATATTGTTTGAACGTAGACATGCATATCCATATCAAATAGATGTAATATAAACACCTAAGGGGTCTTATACATCTAAGGGGAGATAGGTACAATAGGTGATGTTTATTCTGGGGTGGTAAAAACTATGTGGAAATAGAGATTAAAAAAAAAAACAAAAACCTACTGCTGTCGAGTTGACTTGGACTCATAGCAACCTTCTATAACAGAGTAAAACTGCTCCATAGGGTTTCCCAGGAGCGGCTGGTGGATTCGAACTGCTGGCCTTTTGGTTAGCAGCCATAGCTCTTAACCACTGTGATCAGGATTTATCAAAGACAGGGTTTTCTTAAGTCTTAAATCTGCAATTTTAACTTCTCCCAGTGTTCACACTGGCCATACAGGACTCTCAGTAACCCTGTGACTTACTTCAACTTCTAACTTAACGAAGAACATTCTCGGTATATCCGATATAAGGCTGAATTATAGATATCATTTTAAGTTTTACAGATCTGCTCAGCACAATGGTTATAGTTTACAATATTTTTCCTTAAAAGCATTTCTTAGACTGTAACAAAAAACACTGTCATTTATGGAATACTTGCCTTGATCCCAGGAACTTTCTGAGAACTAAGATTGTTTTACAGGCAGCTTATGTATTTTCTAAATTTAACCTCCAAACAGAATAAAAAGGATACATAGAAGTCCAAGCAGGCTCTTCAGATTGACTGAATACATTTTGGTCCAAACACTTTCTTTAGTAAGACTGACTGCAATACTGAGAATTAAATATCTCTGTGAAATGCTTTGTAGTGGAGACCAGATTTGGAAGGCAAGGTAATACATTTTACAACCAAAAACTCAACTTGATTTCTGAATTTGAAATGGATAAATATCCAAAAGAAGAAATAAACCATTCATTGTTTAAAATAAAAATCAAGTGACAACTACTTTGCCCAAACCACACTGTTTAACTTACAGAACACACAGAAGATTTAATTTCAGGAGTAATTAAAAAGGAGTATTACTGCCTCAAACATCCATCAGCCATATCTTCTGCATATAGATCCAAACAATGACCCCTCCAATCCTCCCTGGGGAATTCATGGTAGGATTCCCAAATTATTTTCTCCTCTATTATTTGAGAACTTCAACATGCTCAACTATTTTAACAACATTTGATATCACGCCTGTCATGGATTGAATTGTGTCCCCCCCAAACTTTGTGTCAACTTGGTTAGGCCATGATTCCCAGTATTGTGTGGATGTCCTCCATTTTGTGACTAATATAATTTCCCTATGTCTTGTAAATCCTAATCTCTGCCTATGATTAATAAAGCAAGATTAGATTATGTTAAAGAGGATTAGGGTGGGATGTGACATCGTTGCTCAGATCACGTCTCTGATTCAATGTTAAGGGAGTTTCCCTGAGGTATGGCCTGCACTACCTTTTATCTTACAAGAGATAAAAGGAAAGGGAAATGATCAAAGAGTGGGGGACCTCATACTGCCAAGAAAGCAGTGCCAGGAGCAGAGTGTGTCCTTTGGACCCAGGGTTCCTGCACAGAAAAGCTCCTACTCCAGGGGAAGATTGATGACAAGGACCTTCCTCCAGAGCCAAAAGAGACAGAAAGACTTCCCCTGGAGCTTATGCCCTGAATTTGGACTTACAGCCTACTAGAGTGTGAGAATAAATTTCTCCTTGTTAAAGCCACCCATTTGTGGTATTTCTGTTACAGCAACACTAGATGCCTAAGACAATCCTTCACTTATTCACATTCTCAAATTGGCAAAAAAAATCCAACTTTGGGGAAGTTATTGCCAGGATCCAGAAAAAAAATTCTAATGAGGAGTATTAATAGCTTATTCAAGAGTCAAATAGAATCTCTGAGTTAGAACGTATAGGTGTCTAAATTTGTTGGAATAAATGTTATGGCCATCTAGCATGGATCCCGTAAGAACTGTTATTGATTAAGAGTGAGTGCAGTAAACTTCTCCAGAATTAAGTGCTTATCACCTGAAATTATATAATGTTCATCAGTTAGTAGACATTCAATAAATAATTGCTGAAAAAAAATTAAAATATAACTTTAAAGAAAACTAGTTTGGAAACATCACGTTTTACACTATTGTGTTATTGCTAGGTGCTGTGGAGTTTATTCTGACTCATAGCAACTCCATGTGACAGAGTGGAACTGCCTCATAGGGTTTTCTTGGCCATAATCTTTATGTAAGTAGATCACCAGATCTTTCTCCTGCAGAGCCACTGGGTAGGTTCGAATCTCCAACCTTTCAGTCAGTAGCCGAGTGCTTAATTGTTGTACCACTAGGGCTCCCTTTTTTCACACTACTGTTTCCAAAATCAAAAATCCAACTTGGAAGGAATTTTAATCTAGTGCAAGTTTAGTGCAAGGCTAGTTGTCAGCAATTATGTTGACACTAGGACAGGAAAACAACCTGTGTAGACAGGATATTTGATGACTAACAACACTGGTATAAAAGTGTGGATATGACAAGATGTTTGTGTTGGGGACATGTAAAGGCTGTTAGCTTCACAATAGCCCTGACAGTCTTTTTCTTCTACCTAACATTTACGTTGCTGGAGAAATACACATTCCCTCCAAAGGGGGAAGTTAGGGCCAGGTATTTCTTTGTAAGGGCAAATATTTATGTCTCCATACCCATAGCTCCATTTATCATAAAAGAAAAATCACAGATCTTACAGTCATACAGACATTAGTTCAAATTTGGGATCCACCTTCTCTAGTTTTACTCTTGGTTGAACTACTTTTCTTAACAAATTTGCAGAAGTACATACATACATACATATACAGGGTTTCCTAGGCTATAATATTTATGGGGCAGATTGCCAGGACTTTTCTTCCTAGGAGTCGCTGGGTGGGTTCCAACAGCCAACCTTTCAGTTAGCAGCTGAGAGCTTAATCACCGTGCCACCAGGGCTCCTTATATATATGTGTATACATACATGCAGGTATATACATGCATATATATACATATAAAACACAAAAACAACCAAACTCATTGTTGTCGAGTTAATTCCGACTCATAGCCACCCTATAGGACAGAGTGGAACTGCCCCATAGGGTTTCCAAGCAGCAGATGGTGGATTCGAACTGCCGACATTTTGGTTATCAGCTGAGCTCTTAACTATGGCACCCCGAGGGCTCCCGTATACATACATACATACACACACAAACACATGTGTTTTATATGTATGCATATATATATTTGTATATAAATATAATTTTTCTCATAATGTTTTTAGGAGTATTACAGTGCTGAGATGTCACTTTGAGGACTAAGGTGAGCCTGACCCAAGCCATGGTATTTTCAATAGCCTCATATGCATGTGACAGCTGGACAATGAATAAGGAAGACTGAACAAGAATTGATGCCTTTGAATTATGGTGTTGGCGAGAAATATTAAATATACCACGGTCTGCCAGAAGAACAAACAAATCCGTCTTGGAAGAAGTACAGCCAGGATACTCCTTAGAAGTGAGGATCGCAAGACTTCTTCTCACTTACTTTGGAGATGTTATCAGGAGAGACCAGTCCCGGGAGAAAGGACATCACGCTTGGTAAAGTAGAGCATCAGAGAAAAAGACGAAGATTCTCAATGAGATGGACTGACACAATGGCTGCAACGTAGGGCTCAAGCATAACAATTGTGAGCATGGTGTGGGACCAGACAGTGTTTTGTTGTGCCATACATAGTGTTGCTATGAGTCAGAACCTAAGAGCAACAACAACAACAGTGCTGACACTATAACATGATAATATAAATGATAAGCCTTTGTATTTTATTAGCAACATCACTGTCATCACAAGCAGCAAAAGGAGAATGATTTTTGGTTTTTAAACGCACGTGCAAATTTGGGAGATTATTAAAGATTTCTACATTATTTAATCTCTGAGAAAGTGAAGACTAGACTGGCCCTTTAGGTACAAAAATATAGATGCTAAAAATCTCCAGGGGAAAGGTAATTAACTATTGATTTTAATTATTGTGTTTCGCAGAATTTTTTAAAATTTCTGTTTCCATTTTGGCATAACGCCAACTTGGATTGCTTTCTTCCATGCGACCAAAATAGTATTATGTAGATTGCCTGCATTTCCTCTCTTCCTGCTGTGCAATAAAGGCCTGAGGTTGACTATTCTTATATATAACCCTTTAAAGGATGAATATGTGTATGTATACATTTCTGGAAATTTTTGGTGATGTCATGTTTTTGCACAAATGGAAAGGATGGTGAATCATTGTTTGTTGGTAGTTTTTTTTTTTTTCAAATTGTACTTCAGGTGAAGGCTTACAGAACAAATAGTTTCTCATGAAACAGTAGTACACCTATTGTTTTATGACATTGGTTAACAACCCCA
>NW_004444092.1:149570-150746 GCF_000243295.1 Trichechus manatus latirostris
TGTTATGTGTGGAGGTAAGATGGATATGGGAGAAAGGAGAGAGGAACAGGAGCCAAATACATACAAAAAGAACAAAAAAGTATGCTACAGGAGCTTGCCATTGGAGCAGAGGGATGAGAGAGTATGAAATGGAGAAAAATAGAAAGGGGAAGAGGAAGAAAAGAAAAGAATGAATAAATAAAAATCGGAAAAGTTAAAGAACCACAAAGTTCCCAGGGATCCCACTGGTGTAGCTTTGAGGTCTGGGGAAGTCACTCTCAGGTGTTGCAGTACCGTCTGGCTAGAAGGAGTAGAGGTATACAATGCCAGGTATTCAGGGAACAGAAAGAGAAGGAGGATATAGAGAGACGAGAACCTGAGCAATGAAGAAAGCCAAAAAGGGAAAAAGAGGGAAAAGAAAACAAAGCAAATTAAAAAAATAAAGAAAAAACAAGAAAGGCCCCCCTAAAAACAGAAAAAAAAAAAAAAAACAACGAAAAAAGAAATGTCCTCAGGGATCCCTCTGCAAGTCTGTGCAAGCTGAGAGGGAAGTCTCCTTGTCACGCAGCACCACCTGGCCAGAAAGGGCTCGTAACTTGAGAAAAGGAAAAGAAAACAAACAAACAATTCAAAACAAACTAATAAAAGCCCCGGGATCCCACCAGTGCGGCAGCCCAGACCAGGCAGCAGCTCCACACTTGAACAAAGATCCACAGCCCCTCAAGAAGCAAAGATGGTGCATGGAGCCAGGTATTTGAGTGAAAGTAGGGGGAGGTGGCGAGAGGTAAGGAAGAAATCAAAAGAAGCAGGAAAAAAAGCAACACTAGCAGCCTACAAATGACACGCAGAGAGACAGCTAGTGCGGGCTGGTGTTTCTCGGACAAGAGACTGTGTCCACAGGAAGCGGAGGGGGCTGAGTGTGGGTGAAGAAGGGTAGGGAGTGGGAAAGCATATATCACAAATTACCAGAGCTCTGCAGCCCCTCAGGAAGAAGCAAAGATGGCACATTGAGCCAGGTATTTGAGCAAAAGGAGGGGGAGGTGGTGAGAGGTAAGAAAGAAATCAAAAGAAGCAGAAAAAAGCAACACCAGCAGCCAACAAATGGCACTCAGAGAGCCAGCCCAATCGGGTGTGTGGAATCCAAGCACCCGGTGCTTCCTGGACAAGAGATTGTGGCCACGGGAAGCAGAGGAGGCC
>NW_004444092.1:151112-165711 GCF_000243295.1 Trichechus manatus latirostris
TTTTGCCAGAACTCCTGTTTGTTGGTAGTTTTTAGTATTTGAACAAATGAAGTGCCAACAGCAAGCAGGCCATATCAGTCCTGTGTTCCATGAAGTACATCACAGATGTGGTACATATTGGTCCCAAGGCTCAGGAAGTGCATCACAAACTGTTTTCAGGGCAGTAAGCACTTTATAAAAGATGTCATCAGGGAGATGACCAATGCAAGTGGGCCATATCAGTCCCATACTCCATGAAGAACATCACACACATAGCACGCATCAGTTCCATGGCCCAGGAAGTCCATCACAAATTGTTTTCACCCCAGGAATAAATCATTTATTTGAATACTTCTGAATGCTGGTAACTGTAACATCCCAATAACACAAAGGAAATAGTAGACATACTTGCAAGCCTTATCTCACTGTACAGAAGCCAAAAGACTCAAAAGTTCCACACAATCATTCCTGCAGGAAGCATCCCCTCATATGAATGGTTCTCAACACTCAAATGTGGCACAGACCAACTTCCTTGATTTTTAGGCAGTTGCACCAGTGTGCACTATGAGGGCCAGAACATACTGAAGTGGCTTATGTGCCTGCCAATAAACCTCCAGAGTTGGAAAATGTTAGTGGTATTTACGTCTACCAGTATATAAACATGTGTTCCTTTTTTGGTGGTTTTCTGGTTGAATTCATCTTTCTTAGTTCTTTGTTGTCAATAATGTAAAATCTGGGTAAAAGGATAAGAAATCAAGAGAGCAATTGTGACTATTTTTAGTGTAGACCTCTGGCCAGAGGAACAAAGGATGTCTTGTGACTAGTATGTGGTCAGCCATGCTTATTTGAGCTGTGGGGTGACCGTGGACATTGTCTAAGGCCAATTTCCACAGTAACAAGAAGTGTGCATCTGTTTATTGAGTCTCATCTGTAAAGATATTAGGATCCAGCTGGTTGGGATTATTCAGAATATCTTCTGATCGCATCATGATAAAAATTTTAATATCATGTTTGTTGTTAGCAGCAGAATGAAAAACCCACAGGCAAATGGGGAAAAGTAAGAACCACAGGCAGTGGGGGTAAGGGTGAATGGGAGAGGTGATGGGTAAGATTATGGATCTCTGCCAGGAGAGATGTGATCAGGTAAGTGTACTGTAGGTGCTGTTGATGTTAGGTGCAGGCTGAATGGGCTCTGACTCATGGCAACACTATACAAAACGGATAACAGAATGAACTGTTGCCCAATATTGCACCATTACCCTGATCTTTGATGTGTCTGAAGCCGTTGTTGAGGATATTGGATCAATCCATCTCATTGAGAGTTTTCCTCATTTAAGCTGACCGTCTACTTTACTAAACATGATGCCCTTTTCTAGTGATTAATCTTTCCTGATAACATGTCCAAAGTAAGCAAGACCAAGTCTTACATGGTGGTTGACATTTGTTATATGACCTGAGATGGGACTGGGGGAGGGTGCAAAGGACTAATATGCTTGATTCTAAATTCTTCGTGTGGCTTCTAAACAAGATGACCACTCTTTGAGACATAGATAGTCACATTGGAAACCCAAATTATAGTGTTTCCCATACACTGAATTATATCAAAACTATAACAAAACATAAATATATTATTGATTGAATAAATGAAGGACACATATTATTCTTGTTTCCTCAAACTTTAACAAAATATTTAAAGAAAGCAAGTAAAAATAATATATAAGCTTTTGTAATATGCTACCAATTCAACATTACCTGGAATATATCATTTATCATTTTATTAACGTACTCATTTTTACTGTCATTTCTCTGCATCTACTGTACACGTTTATTTTTAATCATTTAAAAAGAGTTATCTGTGTATAAACCAACTGCTTTCTTCTAAAGAAAACACTAGCAACAGGCTTATACTATGTTTCAGAACTTCAATTTTAAATGTACACTCAGGTAGAAATCATTTTAGAGATGAAAAATAGTGCTGCTGACCCAGAGGTAAATTTCTCATTATCAAAGAAATAAGAAAGTATTTTATAAAGTAACAATGACTGTCGTACATTAACCATCAAGTCTATTTGAAAAACTTACTCTATTATTAATATTCACAGAAATGCTACAGTGTTTTTTATCATACTTTTCTTTTCATTTATATTTTTGTAGCAATTCATGATCTTTAAAATAAACTGAAGGTAGCTCCCTCTGAATGCTGATTCTGTTCCCATATGTAATAGGTGCATTTGCTTCTAGGTATAATTCACATTTGAATATAAAAGTCATTTATATGTCAGTAGAGCATTTACTTTTGTATAACTCATAACTTTCCTGTTTGTGCTGTTAAGCTGAGGAATATTTCTCCCCAGAATATGAGAGAGAGAAAAGCCTTCCAGTTAACTAGGCTGTGTGACCATTTCTAATAGCAGCTCACAGGTAAAGTAGGTAGTTACCAACACAGAGGAATCAGAGGAGAGTCAGTGTTAACCAAAAACTTGCTGCACTGATTCCTGAAACTTGACCAAAAGCAATCCACTAAGCTATAAAATTTTATCAGTCTATTTTTTAAATTGAAATAACTTATTACATTTACCTACTAGAAAAAAAAAAAAACTACTGGAAGGATAAATTAAAAAAAAACAACAACAAAAAAGGCAGTTATCTATGCAAGGATATAGCAGGAATGGAAGCTAGTTTTCTGTATCTAATATCTCTATCTAGAAGTGAGTTTACTGTAGATGTTATTTTGAACTTTGAAGCTTATAAATATATTACATTATTCCAAAAAGAATTAAAATATTCCAAGTAGTTCTTGAAAGGTAAATTTCTAATATGTTAAATGTATTAGTTTATCAGAATTCCCCCCCTCCCCCCACCAAGGACTTCAGGAATAAGAGAAGCTTGCTCACCTGTTTTGCTGTGGAAAGGCTCAGCCAACGCTGAAATACGTATCAGTGCAACCCTACCTCTTTCATGTTCTTCATGCAATAAATTGTGAAGGAACATAACTTATATTCATAATTTCTCCTGCTACCATTGTAGATTAATGCAAAGATACAGTGGTCAGACAAATTCCTCTTCCTATCGGCAGTTTCAAAATCCAATATTAAGATTTCATCTATGAAATTTGAAGACTGATCCCTGGTCCATCACTTTCACCAAACTTTGACATAAAACTCTTTTGCATAAATCTTGACCTAATAAAAGCTCTTTTTGGTGATAGATTGCAGTTTGGGAATGTACAATGGAAAAATATTATATTATAGAGAGAAGACACTGCAATTTTTGATGTTTTGGTAATTGTGTCAGAGAAGAGTTTTAATTGGATTTAAAAATCTGAAGGGGAGGGGAATAGCAGCAAAGAAGGGTCAATATTTTAGGGAATTTAAGCCAAATAGATAAGCATTTTGTATTTTGTCTTTATAAATAAATAGTTGCTAGTAGTTATCCTCTTTTTAATATGTCATTCTTTTGAAGACATTATTTTTATTGTGCAAATATAATTTTTCACTCTCTTGTTAGCTTTGTCGCTGAATATTCTTTTATACATTAAAATTTCACACCAGAATGTGGCATATAGTCACAAAAATTTATATATATCTCCAGGGGGGTTACAGATGACCAGGAGAGATTGACATTCCATGAAGATAAGTTCTTTTTATCAAGGAATGACATTACGGACATTATCTAAAGCAATAACCTTGGTCAATGATAAGAAGGAAGTACACGTATTTTGATTCTGGCTTGTTCAAAAGTATGTCCTGTTGCCATTGAGTCAATTCAGACTCATAACAACCCTATAGGACAGAGTGGAACTGCTCCATAGGGTTTCCTAGACTGTAATTTTTACAGAATCTTTACGGAAGCAGACTGCCACATCTTTCTCCTGCGAAGTAGCTGGTGGGCTTAAACTGCCAACCTTTCAGTTAGCAGCCAAGCGCTTAACAACTGTGCCACCAGGGGTCCTTTTCAGAAGTTTAAAAAAAGCTCCTTTTCACTTTTCAAAAGTGAAATATATGTACATATATAAAACTTGTTGCCGTTGAGTCGGTTCTCAGGGAACCAGCTGTTGCTGTTGATTTTCCAGTGAGATTCCATATTTGGATATCAAGGGAACTTAAATAAGCACTTCTGGGGAAGTCACCAAGGGACAATTTGAGTCATACAATTCTGTGGCCTAATGAAGTACATGGGTGATTTTATTATTTAAAATATAATGAGGATAGAGACATGCTTGAACAGTCACTGAAATTCACAAAGTTAATTAAATTAATTTATAGATATTTCCAAAATAATAAAACTCAATGAAAATTAATTATTAGGTAAGTCTGATTTGACCCATTGAGGAAATAGCTGAGGAAAGTATTAGAAAAAACTGAACCAGTTTATCGATGTGATAATTTAACATTCTTATTAAATTTATATAGTCAGTTTTGCTCTACTCTTCATACCTACCATAAATTCAAAAACATTATGTATTCAATAAATATACTCTATCTTGTTCTCTTGGGTAATTTTAAAATCAAATATGGCTTCTCTTCAAAATATCCCTGACCATCTTTTTATAAGACACACTGATGGAGAATTAAATTTGTTTGCATATACGTGGTAAATATTTTACAATTAGAATCAAACTGAAATGTTTAAGCATACCATCTCTATATCCTAACAATGCTGCATGAAGCCTCAACTTCCCCAAGTAAATGATGTTTTTCAAGTTACTTGACAAGTTCTAGCTGCAATATTTTCATAGCTATACGGGATCACTATGAGTCGGGATCAGCTTGATGGCAACAGGTTTTTGTTTTTTTTTTAATTTATGGATAATTCACAATGAATGTTAAGTATCATGGTGCTTGGTAGACAAAAATATCTTAGAATAATTATCATCAATATATCTTGTTAATCTATTTATGTTAAATGACCTTAATTTCATCAAAGCTTTCATAAAAGCAGTACATACTCATCGCAGGGGTTGTTCTGATGACCTGATGACCTGTTGACTGCATATATACTAACTATCCACTACATTGTCATATTTGTCCCCATGAATACACAAGATATGTTTTTGCTATGTGAGCTGCCATTCTTGTAGGATAACTTAATTCCCTCTAAAAAGTGATTACTTCAGTGATACACATGTGATTCAAGCACAGAACGCTATCAGAATCCTTCTCAGATAGAGATAAGAGATGGAGAGAGAAAGTTCTGGCAACATTTGGTTTCCAAGTTCATTCCTAAGAGTATCTCCACTGCTAGAGCTAGAAGACTTGCTCCACCATGGAGCTAGTTTGGTCATTTGGTTTGATTATCAATATCAATAATGAAAATAGAAGCTCATATAATTGAAATTTTGGAATTATTACATAATCTTGTTTTTTTAATAAATAAAACAGATTGTTATGTAAATTAAGAGTTGAGAAGATTAGGATTTAGATATAAAGTCAAAATCTATAATCAAGTGGAACTTCTAAACAAACACTGAAAAAAATAAAGAATTCAATAGATGATTTTAACAGCAGATTAGACTCAGCAGAAAATAATATATTTAAACAGGAACAAAAACTACTAGAAAATATAGAGATTGAAGCATATAGAGAAAAAAAAGATAAAAAAGGGAATGAAACATATGAGACCTAGAAGCAGTCCAGAATACATGTAATTTTATTACCATAAAGAGAAGAGAGCAAATACAGCAGAGGCAATAATAGGACACATGCAAGTCAAAGATTTCTTATTGTAAAAAAAAAGCACCAATAAGTATAGCCAAAAAGAAACACCCAGATAGAAGTATCACTAAAATATAGCTGAAAACCAAAAACAAATGAAAAATCCTAAAAACAATCATATTTCGAAAAAGACATCTTCTAATATATAATAATAAGTGAGAATTGTCTTGTTAACAGAAATGAAGGAATATGGAAGACAATATAAACTTTCAAAGTTTTGAAAGAA
The DNA here is from genome assembly GCF_000243295.1 of Trichechus manatus latirostris. Taxonomy (NCBI): domain Eukaryota; kingdom Metazoa; phylum Chordata; class Mammalia; order Sirenia; family Trichechidae; genus Trichechus; species Trichechus manatus. The sequence goes on from NW_004444092.1 coordinate 157,032, forward strand.
AATGTCTATATAAGATTTTAGACCATTGATTACATTTTTTAAGAAATGAAGTTAGAGTGAAGCAAGCAAGTCAAGCAAACAAAGACTAAGAGATACTGCCATCATCAGACCCCTCAAAAATACATATATAAGCTAAAGGAGATTCTCCAGGCAGAAGGAAGACTATTCCCTCATAGAAGTTGTCTATGGTTACACTTCTGTGATTTATTTTTCTGTATAGAGATGATCAATAATATGCGATTACAGTTAGTGTGGCCTGTAAATCTCAGAATCTTTAGTTTTAATGACTATGCATTAAAATCATCTTACTTACCCTTTTTTTGGAAGAGAAAATACCATGTATTTGTAAAGGCTTTTTTTTAACCCAGTTTTACCAAGGGATATTTTACATATAATAAAACACAACAATTTAAAATGGAGTGTTTTTCCATAAACTTTGGCAAACTTACCCACCTGTGTAACCTCCATTGCATACAGATATAGAACATATACATCATTCCAGAAGAGTTCACTCCTGCGTGTTTGAAGTAAATCCCCCCTCCCCAAGATCTCTGACCGTAGACAACCATGAATCTGCTTTCTGTCACTATTGGTTAGTTTTCGCTCTTCTGAACTAGGAAATAAATCATAGACTATATACTCTTTTGTGCCTAACACCTTTTGCTCAGCATGTTTTTGAGATTCATCCTTTCTGCTGCTTATATCAGCACTCCATTCTCATTATCGTTCCATACTATTGCATTGTACATCTATTCACCTCTTGATGGCCATTTGAGTTGTTTCAAGTTTGGGCATATTATGAATAAAACCACTATGAAAATTCATGTATTTCTATGAATAGATGTTTTCAGTTTGCTGGGTGAGTATATAAGGGTTGAATTACTAGGCCATGTTGTGCTTACATTATTACCTTTTTAAGAAACTGCCAACCTGTTTTCCAGGATGCTTTGTACCGTTTTATATTTTCACCAGCATTGTATGAAAGCTCCAGTTGTTCTGTTTATTCTGCATCCTCACAATGAATGAAAAATTCACAGGGACTAGTATCCAACTAAGAATTCAATAACTATAAGCTACTTCTATTGTTATCATAATTCTTTAGTACTAGTCATGTGGTTATTGCAGCAACAGCCTGGAAAATTGTCTTCGAGTAATTGTAGTTGGTGTTGCAAACAGCGACATATTCTAAAATGCCCTGGGGACAACTAGACTTAAGCAAAGCTGTTGGGATTGCTGTCTTTAACATTACATATAAACTAAACATGTTAGTTCACAAATTAATTTATCATCATGCAGAGTTTGTGTGTATAAAAAAAGAGTCCTGACCACAATTAAAAAACATTTTTTTCATTTATTTATTTACAAAAGTACACTTTTTTGACCCCTGGGCATGTAGACGATTGAGGAAGTCTCTTAGGAATTTTTCCTTTGGTTCTCTTCTTAGTCATAAGCATGGGGTTCGAATTATGAACTGTGGTTTAAGAAAGCATCATTTAAGCCAGTAACCTAAGTCAGCAATAACCATTTCCTTTTGCTATGTTTCCCTGTGCTGCCTAGAAGTTGAGGCAAAAGTTGAGCCTTATAGAAAAAGAACCTCATCTATAAATTGAGACATTAAAAACAATTCCTAACTTCTCTTCCTGGGTATTTTTTTTTACTTTAAATAGATAAATTCAATTTTAGTTAATGTGTGCTTTATTACTTTCCTACTATTAGCACTTTGGTAAAAGTAAAATTCTACCCTGATTTCCATCTTCTTCTTTTATCTAATGTCAGATAAAGGTAACCATTAAGGTTCTTCTATAACCTTAAAAACAAGCAGGCAAGCTAATACCTAGTATTATTAGAACATTAGTTCTGTGATCCAACAAAAGAAAACACAAAATTGGGCCACATCTTGCCATTATAGAGAATCCATTAAAGAACCCAACTCCAGTCATGTGTGTGGCATTTTCTTTGAGAATTGATACCCAATCCATATCTTCTGTTTCTAGTTAGAGTGAAGGAGTTTTCTCCTCTGTACATTGAGGAGGTGATTTGAGAAGGATTCATTTTGTTTTCAATTCAAATATCTCTTTTTATTTTCACTCTAATTCACCTCCACTGGGCTACCTAAATATATACTACCAAATTCAATTCTCTTTTGACACATTGATCACATGTTGTTGTTGTTGTTAGGTGCCATCGAGTTGATTTGGACTCAAGCAACCCCATGTCACAGAATAGAACAGTCCCAGAGGGTTTTCTAGGCTTTAATCTATACAGGAGCAGATTGCCAGGTCTTTCTACTGCAGAACCGCTGGGTGGGTTTGCACTATTTCATTCATTGTTTAGAGATGATCTGATCTCTAAAATAATTGGTAGTTTCTTCCTTTTTTATTTTTTAATTTCAATGTAATAATGTAGAAATTTAAGTACACCTTCTCCTCACTTATCGACATGGTTAGGTTCCAAAGACCAGGCTGTTATGCAAAATCAGCGTTATGTGAAAATGGAGAATGACCATATCAGATCACAAAATGGAAGAAGACTACATCATTATGTAACTGCCAAATTGCATCATTACATAACTGTGAAATTACGTCATTACAAAACTGCTAAATTACATCATTACTTAACTGCCAAGTTACATCATTATATAACTGCTGTCATGGATTGAATTATGTCCCCCCAAATATGTATGTGTCAGTTTGGCTGGGCCATGATTCCTGGTACTGTGTGATTTTCCTATATGTTGTAAATCCTGCCTCTATGATGTTAATGAGGGAGGATGGGTGGCAGTTGTGTTAGTAAGGCAGGACTCGATTTACAAGACTGGATTGTGTCCTGAGGCAATCGCTTGAGATATAAAAGACAGAAGTGAGCAGTGAGACAGGGTGGCCTCATACCATCAAGAAAGCAGCGGTGGCAGCAGAGTGTGTCCTTTGGACCAGGGTCCCTGCACAGAGAAGCTCCTAGTCCAGGGGAACACGGAAGAGAAGAAGGCCGACAGAGAGAGAAAGACTTCCCCTGGTGCTGACACCCTGAATTCGGACTTTTAGCTTATTTTACTGTGAAGAAATAAATTTCTCTTTGTTAAAACCATCCACTTGTGGTATTTCTGTTATAGCAGCACTAGATGACTAAGACAGCTGCCAAGTTGCATCATTACATAACTGCCAAACTACTGAAAGTCATGGCCCAGCCAAGTGGACACATAACCTTCAAGCCACTGTTAGTCTTGCCTTGCACCTAGGCGATCATTACTGCCAGACATACGTTGTTACTGCACAAAATAGTTGGATAGTAGATTTTTTGCTATTGTCCTAAATGTGAAATATCTGATAACGAGACAGTCGGTAAGTAAGGAGAAGGTGTAGTTTTTTCCAAGAATTAATAAGAGCACTTTACTTATAGTTTTATCTTTTTCATATTTATATTTTTAACCTTTTTAATGTAATCCAAGTGCATAAAATCATTGCTTGGCAGTCATTTGGATTTGATTGAAATGTGAAATATGCACATTGGGAAAAGGTTGAATTAGGAAATACATTTATCACATTTTCCCTTCAGCATGACAATAAATTTCTCCATTGGGTGAAACCAGCCATGTAACTATCTGCTTCCTGTAAGTGGAAAGATATCATAAAACCTAATCTATTTTGTGAAATGGTCTTGCATGAGACTAAAGTAAGCAACAAACCAAAACCAACAAAATACCTAAGCATCCGGCATTCAAGCTCAATCAAAAATAAAACGTTGTAGACAATTATGATCTGTATCAAAAGCATATTTCTGCAGCAAGTCTCTATTTCTTGGGGTTCTATTTTTTCCATTTCTCTTCACTGTAACTGTGCACGAGTTGTAGCCATATATTCTTAGCCACTTTGACAATGGAGAAGCTAATGAATTAAAAGGTCGACTACCTTACTGAAGGTCACTTAGCAGCAGCCCAGCCAGGAAGAGAACTGGGCTCCCTCCCTCCTACCCCAGGTGATTGTTTGAGAATCAATTTGTGCCACCTATTCTTCCTATGGCTGATTAGATCATGATCACATTTCAGCCTAAGGCACTATAAGTGATGCTTTCAGTTTATAAGTTCCCTGTCCAGAGAAATCAACTAAAGAAGAACAGTTCAGAGACCAGACTGAAGACTCTTAACAGTTGACATATTGACCAAATCATGAGTCAGTATCAGAAATTAAAGTTTATAGGAATATTTCATCCCAATAACAATCTGTAATATGATAGGTAGTTCTGTTAATATAAATGACAATCAGAATATTGAGTCAAGTGCTCACAAGTGTTAGAAACAAAATTGAAACTTGGGTTTGATTCCAAAAGCTGTTTGGGCAATTAGACTCCATCCCCTTGAGGGCTCTGGGAGATAGCAAAATACATACTTCAGAACAGTCTTGCATTAGGTCAAGTTTGCACACCTATTGACTGGCTACTATTTCAAATGTCTGTAGTTCTTTGCCTGAGGGCTTTGCCTTCCTGAAAGAGCATATTTTGACTAAGGCAAGTAGGAAGTGCCAGGGTATTAATATACCCAGGAACAACCCAACGGTAGTTGGTGGATAAGTACCCCAGCTTTCTCAGTCTTTCAGAGGGGGTGGGAGATTACTTGTGGTGCGTATTATACTAGTGAATACTGCATTTGCAGCCTCATAATGAACCCTGGTCACCCAGTGGTTAAGTGCTGCGGCTGCTAATCAAAAGGTCAGCAGTTCGAATCTACAAGCTGCTCCTTAGAAACCCTATGAAGCAGTTCTACTCTGTCCTTTAAGGCCACTATGAGTCGGGATCAACTTGATGGCAATGAGTTTGGCTTGGTTTTGGTTTAAGGTAGCTGCTACTGCAGTCTACATGGAGAAGTTAAAATTCCTGGCCAAAAATCAAGTGTAAGTCAATGCTTTGATATCAATCATTTTCACAACACCTTAAGGTGTTGTGCTAGGAAAAGTTATTGAAAAGGTAAATTCTGAGCTGAGTCTACAACAAAGGTTCAATGGTTAAATTTGTACTGTTGGAGTATAAGATTGCAAGCCAGTGTAGGTGAGAGAAAATAAAGAGACAAGTTTTTGAGATTTGAATAAGCATTTTCTTGAGAAGAGTTACCTGGTTGGAGACAAGAGCCTGACTTGGGAAATTCTGAGAGAGGAGGGCGAATAGGTAAGAAAGAGTCAAGGAATCAAAAGTTAAATGAAAGATTTTGGATTTAATCTAATAGACCTTACATAACTGCTGAAGGTTCTTGATTCAGGAAACTATACAAAGAAGACTGTGCTTTATGATTAATCTACATCTTTGTTTTAGTTATTTAGTGCTGCTGTAACAGAAATACCCCAAGAGTATGGCTTTAACAAACAGAAATTTATTCTTTCACAGTGCAGGAGGCTAGAAGTTTAAATTCAGGGTGCCAGCTCCTAGGGAAGACTTTCTCTCTCTATCGGTTCTGGGGGAAGGTCCTTGTCATCAATCTTCCCCTGGTCTAGATACTTCTCAGCACAGGGACCCTGGGTCCAAAGGACACTCTGCAGTCCTGATGCTTTTTTCTTGGTGGTATGAGGTCCCTTTCCTCTCTGCTCTGTTTTCTCTTTTATGTCTCAAAAGAGATTGACTCAAGATACAATTTAATCCTGTAGATTGAGTTCTGCCTCATTAACATAACAGCCTCTAATCCCGACTCATTAACATCATAGAGGTTAATATTTACAACACAGAGGATAATCACATCAGATCATAGAATGGAGGATAATCAAACAATACTGGGAATCATGGCCTAGCCAAGTTGACACATATTTTGGGGGACACAATTTAATTCATGACAATATTTTCAGAGAAAAATTGACCCATACTCAAACCATATCTATAATATATATTCAAGAATCTGATATGGTATTTTTAAAGAATTAAAAAAAAAACACACAAGTACAACAAAAATTTGAAAATCTGCCTACATAATGACTTACTGATTCTTAATATATGCAAACACTCTTTGAAATGAGATAATTTATGTTATTCTTAGAGGGTGAATATATAATCTAGTCATGGAAAATGCACTTATTCTTAAACCATGCTGTCCCACCACTTTGGATGGCTTTCAAGAAAGGTCTTCATATACAACAAGATGATCCTCAGAAGAAAGAAGAAAGTAAAGTAGTTATTCTTCTGTAGATGGTGCCAGCAGTATACCATATTCTGGAAATCAGTATAAAGAAAATTCATTTTTAAAAAGGGGCAAAACCAAGTGTTTGTAAAGTTTTATGATTAAAAATAAAATCCAAACATCAATCAAAAATGGTGCTCTAGGCAGAAGCACCATGCCTTCCCTCCACAGCAAAGATCCAAAAAACTAAGCCAAACAGAGAAAACAGCAATCCTGAAACCCTAAAACATCAAATGAAGAGATAAAGAACTCTGCCAAGCACCAAATGCAGTGAGAAAACTGACAGAGAATGGAGAGTGAGGAGAGATTCATGCAGAGGTCCCCTATCAGCTAATGCAGCGTGGATCCACCATCTTGGACTCCTATCAGAGACCAGCAAATAGGGGGTATGAGAAAGCAGCTTCACGGAGCTTCCAGCAGGAGACAAAACAACCAGTAATTTGTGATATATACTTTCCCACCCCCACCCTTCTTCACCCCCAGTCGGCCTCCTCTGCTTCCCACAGCCACAGTCTCTTGTTCAGGAAGCAACAGCTGCTTGGTTTCCACCCTCCCACACTGGCTGGCTCCCTGAGTGCCATTTGTTAGCTGCTGGTGTTGTTTTTTCTGCCTCTTTTGATTTCTTCCTTACCTCTCGTCACCTCCCCCTCCTTTCACTGAAATACCGGGCTCCGTGCGTCATGTTTGCTTCTTCCTAAGGGGCTGCAGAGCTCTGTTCGAGTGTGGAACTGCTTCCCAGTCTGGGCTGCCATGCTGGTGGGATCCCGAAGCTTTTGTTTGTTTGTTTGTTTTGAATTGTTTGTTTGTTTTCCTTTCCTTTTCTAGAGGTGGGAGCCCATTCTGGCCAGGTGGTGCCCTGAGGCTTGGGACACACCCCCTCGGCTTGCCCAGAAGTGCAGAGAAATCCATGAGGGCCTTTCTTTATTCATGGTTTTTTTTTTTTTTTTTTGTTTTTTGGGGGGCTTTTCTTGTTCTTTTTTTTAATTTGTTTTTTTTCTTTTCCCTCTTTTTCCATTTTTGTCTTTCTTCATTACTCTTTTTCTTGTCTCTCTATACCTTTCTACTCTTCTTGTTCCCTGAATACCTGGCTCTGAATACCTCTACGCCTTCCAGCCAAGCTGTACTGCAACACCTGGGAACAACTTCCCCAGATCTCATAGCTGCACCAGCGGGACCCCTGAGAGCTTTGCTGTTCTTTTTTCTTTCTAATTTTTATTTATTCATTCTTTTCTTTTCTTTTTTTTCTTCTTCTTCCCCTTTTTGTTTCTCTCCATTTCACAGTCTCTCATCTCTCCACTCCAATGGCAAGCTCCCCTAGCACTCTTTTTTGTTTGTTTGTAAGTTTCTGGCTCCTGTTTCTCTCTCCTCTCTCCCATACCCAGCTTAGCTCCACACATAACAATCTCCCTCCTACATCCTGACTACCTGCATCATGTGCTTAACATCACACTACCAAGCAGCACAGGTACAGCCAACTGGAACCTGCCCTGCACTGATTACCAACCCGCTCTGGTGGCTGTACTAAGTGCCACAAACTACCCATCCCAGCAAATCCTCTTCAGCTAGAACTTCCCTGCTGTAACATATCTGAGTGACTGACATTGCAAATTGGAGAAGGAGGCAAAAAGTATCACGCCCAAAGACAAGCAAACAACAAGGAACACACAACTCGCCTACTCAGAAATAGCCAAAAACAAAAAAAAAAGATGAAATAAACAAATGTACAATCAATAAATAAGAAAAATAACTACTGAATGCCCCAAAGACAGCAGACAATATCATAACATTTATAAAAACAGGACAGGATGGTTCCAGTAGGCATCCAAAATAAAACACCAGATGACTTTCCAGTGAAAGAAAAGGCACTAGAACTATCTGACAGGGAATTCAAATCTCTAATACTAAGAATTATCCAAGAGTTGAAGCAAAAAGCAGACAAAAATGAGGAACAAATAGACAAACTCATGGAAAAGGCAGAGAAATTCATGGAAGATACAGACAAAAAAAATGGAAGAATTCAGGAAAATACTGCAGGAACAAAATGTCAAAATAAATTCACAACTAGAAATTATACAAAAACAACAATTAGAAATCCAAAAGATAAACAAGATTTCAGAAATTGACAGTGTCATAGAAGGGCTGAGGAGAGATTTGAAACGGTGGAAGACAGGATCAGTGGAATTGAAGAGAAACACTTGGATACAACTCTGAGGAAAACTCAGAAAAAAGAACAAAGAAAAATGAAGAGACCCTGAAAGTTATGTGGGATACAATCAAAAGCAAATATTTTCGAGTGATCGGAATTCCAGAACTGGGAGAGAAAACAGAAAACACAGACAGGATCATTGAACAACTGCTGAGAGAAAACTTCCCCAACATCATGAAAGATGAAAAACTGGCCATCCAAGAAACTCAGTGATCCCCATATAGGATAGACCACAAAAGAAAATCACCAAGGCATATCATAATCACACTAGCAAAAAACAAAGACAAAGAATCCTGAGAGGAGCTTGTGAAAAACAAGAAGTC
>NW_004444092.1:169416-193080 GCF_000243295.1 Trichechus manatus latirostris
CACTTCCTTAGAAAGCTAGAAATAGAAATACCATATGATCCAGCAATCCCACTCCTAGGAATATATCCTAGAGAAATAAGAGTGGTCACACGAATAGACATATGCTCACCTATGTTCAAGGCAGCATTGTTCACAATAACAAAACAATGGAAACAACCTAGATGCCCATCAACAGATGAATGAATAAACAATCTATGGTACATACACACATTGGAGTACTATGCAACGAGAAAGAACAGTGATGAATCTGTGAAGCATCTCATAACATGGATGAAACTGGAGGACTTTATGCTGAGTGAAATAAGTCAGTCACAAAAGGACAAATATTGTATGAGACCTCTAATTGTAAAAACCCATGAAAAATTTACACACAAAAAATAACAATCTTTGCTGGTTACCAGGGATGGGAGGGGTGGGGGGAAATACTAAATAGGCAATAGATAAGTCGTTTCTTGGGTGAAGGGTGAGACAGTACATAATACTGGGGAAACCAGCACAACTTGTACAAGGAAAGTCATGGAAGCCTGATAGACACATCCAAACTCCCTGAGGGACTGAATTGCTGGGCGGAGGGCTGTGGGGACCATGTTCTCAGGGAACATCTAGCTCAATTGACATGACACAGTTTATAAAGACAATGTTCTACATTCTACCTTGGTGAGTAGCGTCTGGGGTCTTAAAAGCCTGTAGGCAGCCCTACTCCACTGGTCTCAACCCTTCAGGAGCAAGGGAGAATGAAGAGAACAGGATACAAGGAAAAGATTAGTCCAGAGGACTAATGGACCACAGCTACCAAGGCCTCCACCAGACTGAGTACAGTACAGCTAGATGGTGCCTGGTACCACCACTGACTGCTCTGACCGGGATCATAACACAGGGTTCTGGACAGAGCTGGAGAAGGATGCAGAACAAAAGTCTAACTCACACAAAAAAGACCAGATTCACTGGCCTAAAGGAGACTGGAGAAACCCCAAGAGTATGGCCCCCAGACACCCTTTTAGCTTAGTGGTGAAGTCACTTCCGAGGTTCACTGTTCAGTTGGGGATTGGATAGCCCCATAAAACAAAACTGGACTAAGGAGGCACAGCAGTCCCGGGACAAAGGTTAGAAGGCAGAAAGGGACAGGAAAGCTGGTGATAGGGAACCCAAGTTTGAGAAAGGACAGTGTTGATGTGTACTGAGGTTGTTAACCATTATCATACGGCAACATGTGTACTAACTGTTTAATAAGAAACTATTTCGTTCTGTAAACTCTCATCTGAAGTGAGAATAGCAGCACAATTGCAAGGGCATAGTCGATGTCACTGAACAGTGCATGTAGAAATTTTTGAAATGGTGTATCTTTGGCTATGTATATTTTCATCAAAAAAAAAAAAAATGTCATGAAGGGAGATGGTTGACATGTCGTGGGGTTGTTAACCAATGTCATAAAACAATACGTGTACTACCATTTAATGAGAAACTATTTGTTCTGTAAACCTTCCCCTGAAGTACAATAAAAAATTAAAATAAAATTTAAAAAAATTATCATCAATCACTGTGTCTGCCAAAAAAACAAAACAAAACAGAGTCCAATAATTGCATAGATGTTCATAGTAGAGCTATAAAAAATTTACAGAGGTATTGGATAAACTTCAGTAATTCTGTTATTCATTACTATAATTTCATTTTGCCATCCTTTTCTTCCTATTATTTAACTATTCCTGAAAATATGCACAAACAGTTCATTTAAAAACTTTTTATTTTGATACGAGATGTTAAAGCAATATACTAAACAGTGCTACTAAAACTAAAATTTATCTGCCTTTGTTGCTATATGACATCTAATATTTTCCATTTGAAGTATTTTTTTGTTTGTTTTAAAATGTAGGTAAAACAACTACAATGGTATTTTAATGACATTTTTGATGAGCAAATGAGTTCTACTTCTAGATGTTAATTCAGGGTCCTCAATCTATCGCATGTACTTTTTATTTTGGACACAAATTCCTTTGCTTTAGGCCAGTTCCTGTGGAGTGGTGTTAGTAATCTGATACTATAGTTTTATTCCCTGTTTTTGATGACACTCACTGCAATGAATGAATGCACAACTGCCATAAAAATATAATGAATTACATATATATAACTGAACATATGAGCTAAATATTGGGAAAATCACAGGCAAAGCATCCTGCTTAATGGTGTCTCAAACAGACAACTGCATGAGGCCAAAACACTTTCTACGTCTTTAAACGTATCTGAAAGACAGAGGATAATGAAAATTTGAAAATAAATTTAATTTCATTGGAGTGTATTGTTGCTCTTTAAATTAGACACCACATATTTTTTTTAATTTTTTTTTTTTTCCATTAGGAACGGCTGCTTCTCAGTTAAAGAATAATTGTTGGCAGATGAGGGCACATCGTTACTCCAAAAACTTAGTGATCTCCAAGTTATTCTCTAAATAAGACTAGCCATAAAGCACATCAACTGCCACAGACACTGTGAGCAACACTGGATTTACTAGCTCTTTATAGCCAATAGGCAGGGAATCTTATACCACAGAATGGATCTGCAGCAAAGCCCTCTCTTGTTCTGAGTCCTTATCAAAAAGCCTTTGTTCTTACTTAATAAATTGATGAGAGATTCATACCCAGATGTCAAAAATATTGCCTCCAAAATTCAAAGAGGCCCACCAAGCATTGTGCTTTCTTCACTCAATCAATCTTGTTTCCCTTCTAATTTCAAATTTTATATTATTTGTTAAGTTAATTTCCATTGAATTTTATTTAATTTTGGGGGGGATGGTAGGGAGATACCACACTACATCCTGAGATGAAATATTGCTCCTTATAAGTAAGTGACCACATGCTTTCTTTTCAGCTAAACAAGACAGAGTGAAAGGCAGCACTATCAATAACATCGGGACCAATCCACTGCCATTGAGTTGGTTTCAACTCACAGTGACCCTATAGGACAGAGTAGAACTGTCCCATAGGGTTTCCTAGGCTATAACCTTTATGGAAGCAGACTGCCACATCTTTCTCCTGAGAACACCAGTACATTAGACATAAAATGGGACTGGACAAGGTGAACTAGGTTGTAATGGTCACTCTATGTAAGCCATGATCCTGACTTACAGGACTTTGTTTTGAATTTCTTTTTGTTTCGGATCATTCACTAGAGTTTAGAATGAGTATGTTAAAATATTGTCTGGCTGATGTCATTCTGATATATTTTGACATTAGTAAGTGTTTTTAGTTTTCAAACTGTTTCACATCATAAGCAGTGGTCAGTTTTGCCTGAAATAATAAGATACTTATTTTTAACAATAATTGAATGGGACACTATTCCCTTGATTCTTCGGTTGCACCAGAAATGTGATAAATCCAGAACTAAGAATTCTTCCAACCTTACCTAGTAACCTTCTTGTTAACGATGTGCCAATGCTTCTGTACGTATATAATTGTACTGGTCTTTTGCTTGTCTCCCACTTTTACCCTTCATCAATTCTTTCAGCTCTCCTGCTACATGAACGCATTGTAGCATTTTGATGGTATTATAAGTGACCTCTGTATATTTCCCTAGTATTTTAGGAACCATTTCATTGAAATTCAGACCAAAAATGAATGCAATTTACTTTTGCTTAATAATAAAGGATCATCTGGCTTCAGCTGGGTTCTTGTGACAGAGCTTAATAAAACATTTGATGAAATCTTGATTAAGACACACAAAGCATGATATTTGGGAAACATCAAGTGTGATTTGGGTTTTTATATAATTCTAACCCTAATGTCCCTTGTGCTGAATGAAATAATCAATTTAAATGTATGTACACTAATGATGTGTTTGTCATGAAAACAGAGCATATAATTCCTTCATCAGTGTGACAGGGATTTAATTCACTGCTTATTTCTAAATATTTTTGTGATGGAATGCTTTTGAGAGCTGTGATATTTTTGAAATGATCTTTGTGTTTAATTTGTATAGTCCCTGGATGATAGGCAAGGTTTTACCCTTGGTGGCTTTGTTTTTCTTTATTTTCAATTTGAGAAGCTTAAAAGAAAAATAGATAATTGGATGTACAGCGATGAAGCCAGTGTGTTTTCAGAGAGGTAGTAACCTCATTGCTTATATGCCCGTTACAAAACTTGGTTTCTTTTTAGTAATGGAATCATTTACTGCTGGGTTTTTAGTTAGAAAGAGTATTCTTGTGCATATCTTTGCTTCCATTCAACTAGGTTAAAAAGAAATGAGAGTTTCTGCGTGTGTGTGTGTGTGTGTGTGTGTGTGTGTGTGTGTGTGTGACTTTATGTGTGAGTGAAGAGGTGTCTATGAGACAGTAAGTTTGTGTGAATGAGTGGGTGGGGGAATGGTTACACACTAAACCTGTCTTGAGCAAGTCAATTATTCTCTTTCGCACAAGTTTCCTCATCTGTGAAAAGGGGAGTTTTATGAGAACTAAATATATGTATGAGATTGATTATGATTAATGTTGAGTCTGCTCATGACCATAGCATCCAGGCACACAATTGCAGCAGAGTCCACTTTCCATCTTGAGTACTTGGAATGTTGCTTTAGAATACTGTTATTATTTTGTATATCTAGCATTAAAAAACAGAAACAAAAACAAAACATGTACGTTATCCAGGATTTATAAGTGATAATATGGAAAATTGTGGCTTGGGAGAAGGGAGGGCATAGAATTAGAGGTCTTTTATAATGAGTCTCGGGACTCGGGGATGAAGAGAAGAAAACAGGACCCTACAGAAGAAAGAGTGTCAAGGGTAATGTCACTGTTATAAGCACACACTCAAAGAAGGCAGGTTTACTATGGACTATTCAGACACATCCTCTTGGACCTAGGGATTATTGTGAGCTGGAGGGAAAATCAGAAACGTATATCAGTCTTTAATTAAGATTTTATTTGCTGCAACGAATCAGATAGTGTGAGAGCGACCAAAGTCCTTAAAGAGCATCTTACCCATAAGGCGACCAAGGACCACAACAAGTATACAGCCTCTATAAAGAATATCAACAATAAAAAATGTCTTTACCCTTTCTGATTAATTTGAATAAAATATCTCATTATTGCACAGAAAAATAAAAAAAAGTCAATAATGAGAATTTTTATTTTCTTATTTCATTCCACCACCTCTCTCCCCCCTAATCAAAACGCAGGCTTTATAAAAGGTCTAAAAATTAGGTTATATTGATAGATATTATATTAATATAAACATGAATTTATAAGGGAAAGAGAGAGCTATGATATCTACACTATGCTTTTGCTGTCTCCAATGAAAAAGTGTTTTTTTTTTTTTTTTTTTTACTGATTGTATTAGAACCAGAATATCCCAAACCTAATTAAAAGCATTTTGCTTCATTTGTCTTTACTTCCTTCCCTTCTGTTCGCACCCAGGTTCCCTGGCTTTTTGCCCGGCAACAAAAACCAGTATAGACATTATTCTTTCCTCATTTTGTCAATCACATTCCTACAATTAATTAATTTAAGTTATGAAAGTTTTGCAACTGTTATCAGTATCATTGCCTTCAGAATTATGAAATCAGAAAGCAGCAGTCAAGTAATTGTTAGAGCTTCAAAAGCTACAATGATGATAATCCCAGTTGCTAATTTTGATTCCTTTTATTTAAAGAACTCTTCCTGTGTCCATATTTAAGACTAAAAATTAATTATTCACATCTGATATAGGAAGGTGGAATAAGCACTCTGAGTATTATTTAATGGTATTTAATTTGAAAGCTTTTTACTGGTTTTGAATTATTACCTTTTTATAATATTTTAAAGCAAAAATGGTTAAAAGAGTGAACGTACTCGAGTCCTCTCCTTTCCTTCCTCCCTTCCTCCCTCCCTCTTTCCCTCTCTCTCCTTCCCTCCTTCCCTTCCTTTCTTCCTTTTTTAGTGTCATCATGAAAAGCAGAGAGCAAATTCCATATACGTAAAGGCTATCTGGGAAATTTTCAGTTTCTGATCTGGCATGTAAAGAGATTAGAAGTCATCCTTCCCACGCTGACAAGAAAGAAGCTGAAAAACTGAAATCAGCAACTCTTTTTAGATCCATCAGAGAATCGCGGTCACAGAACAAACCACCATATTGAAAACTGGAGAGACAGACAGGCTGATAAAGAGAATCATCACTTACTGGGGATGAAGTCGACCACCATCAGTGCCAGACCCAGAATCTACTAGGAATACTTAAAGGATAATTGACTAATTGCTGAAGACGGAAGTGAAGTGGCTTGAGAGAGAAAAACTCCTGGAGGCCTAGCTTTGAGGAGAAGCCCATTTTCAGAAGTTTTACCTACCAAGAGCCCCACCAGGTTTTCACTGAGAAGCTCAAAGAAAAATCCACCCTCATGCTTCTGGCTCGGGGTGGGGGTGGGGGGAAGTAACCATTTTGAAAGAATCCTCTCCTCTCCTTGGTAATGGCTTGCTCTTTAGGGAAACTACTTTACTAGAGCCTAATCAATCTGAAGAGCCCTGGTGGCACAGTTGTTAAGAGCTCAGCTGTTAACCAAAAAGGTCGACAGTTAGAATCCATCAGCCACTCCTTGGAAACACTACGGGGCAGCGCTACTCTGTCCTTATAGGGTCACTATGAGTCAGAACCAACTTAATGGCAACAGGTTTGTTTTTTGGTATTTTAACAGTCTGAGTTTTATCAGAAGCTAACCAACAGGTGAAAGGGAAATAACGGGCTTTAGCCCCCTCTCACTTTCCCTGTGGAGGAAGAGAATTACCAAACTCCAGCTGCATTCTAGCCTTTGACATGAAGGAAGGGAGAAATCCAACTGTGCTGCCCCCTCTAGCTTTAGACACAGGAGAAAGGAAACATCCAGCCCCAACCTCCTCTAGCCTTCCTGTTTCACTTAGAGGGTGAGGAAGAGAAGCTGAGAAGCTTTTACATTGTGAAGGTCGCAACCCAGAGGTACAGGCTCACTAAAACACTGAGACCTATAGTAACACTATAGAATGCTGCCCTCCCCTGATACATTAACATCACATCCTCATCAACAGAGCTTCACAGGGGATTAAAACTGAAACAGCCTCAGTTCTTCTTATCTGATATATCATGTCCAGCTTTCAAAAATTCTAAGGCATTCTAAAAAGCACAAAGGAAAAGAAAACAAACAAACAAACAAACAAAACACGGCCTGAAGAGACAGAGTAAGCATTAGACGCATCAGACCCAAAAATTATTGAATTACCAGACTGGGAATTTAAAATGACTATGATTAATACGGGGCAGTTCTACTCTGTCCTATAAGGTAGTTATGAGTCAGAATCAACTCTACGGCAATAGTTTTTTTTTTTTTTTTTTTTTTGAGGATTGATATGGAAACCCTGGCGACATAGTGGTCAAGAGCTGTGGCTGCTAACCAAAAGATTGGCTGTTCAAATCCACCAGGTGCTCCTTGGAAACCTTATGTACTATAGGGTTGCTATGAGTCAGGATCAACTCAACGGCAACTGGTTGGGTTTTTTTGGGTTTGTGATTAATATGACAAGGTCTCTAATGGAAAATATGGACAACATGCAAGGACAGACAGGTAATATAAGCAGAGAGATTGAAACTCTAAGAAATAATCAAAAGTAAATGTTAGAAATTGAAAACTCTGTAACAGAAATGAAGAATGCCTTTGATAGCCTCATTAGTAGACTGGATACAGCAACGGAATGGATCAATGAACTTGAATATATGTCAATAAAACAATTCCAAACTGAAAAGTAATTAAAAAAAAAAAAAAGACTGAAAAGAAAAATGGAACAGATTATCCAAGAACTGGGATATAATTGTAAAAGGTTTAAAGTAGTTTTAATGAGAATACCAGAAGGAGAAGAAAGGAACAGAAGACATATTTGAAGTAATAATGGCTGAGAAATTTTCAAAATTACTGACAGACACCAAGCCATAGATCAAGGCAACTCAGGGAACACCAAGAAGGATTTATACCAAAGAATCTACAGCTAGGCATATCATATTCAAACTGCAGAGAACCAAAAAAAAAGAGAACATCTTGAAAAAAGCCTAGAGGGGAGGAGGGAGAAAGAAGGAGGGGGAGGGAAGGCAGGGAGGGGAAAATGCCTTACCTACAAAGGAACAAAGCTAAGATTTTATCGTCCTTCTTTTGAGAAACCATGCAAGCAATAAGAGAGTGAAGTGAAATATTTAAAGTACTGAAACAAAACAAAACAACTTATAATTCTGTACCTAGTGAAATTACCCTTCAAAAATGAAGGAAAAATAAAGACATTCCCAAGCAAACAAAAATGAGGAAACATGTTGCAACTAGACCTACCATGCAGGCTTTCGTCCACAAATTTATTTTTTTAACTCTTACATTTAGATCTCCAATCAAATTTGGGTTAATTATTTGTGTGTTTGGATGTAAATGTCAATGGTTATTTTATATTATTTTTTTCTTTCAAATTCCCAGTCATTCCAGCACAAGATTTTGAAATAATTTCACCTGCCACACACCTATTCAATGAACCTCGAAACATTTGTTGAAATCATTGATCATAGAAGTGTGGGTCTATTTCAGTATTCTCTATTCTATTCTATTCATGTAGCTATCGATTTATATGCCAATATCACATTGCCTTGGTTATTTTAGCTGTATAGAAAGTCTGAAAACATGTGCTATATGTCGTCCAATCTTGTTCATCCTTTTCAAAATAGCTTTGGTCAGATCTTTCCGTATACATTTTCTAATTAACTTTTTAATTTCTTCTAACATCTGCTAGGAATTTGATTAAGATTGCATTGAATCTATTCTGTAGTTTGGGGAGAACTGGCATCCATACAGTATTGGAAGGTGATCCTCTCTGGATTTCTTGGTATTACTGCATGGTCTGGGCCTTCTCAGTAAAAAAAACTTGAAGTAGAAATAGTCTTCCTTGACCCAATAACCATTTGGTCTTTACTTTCTAGGGGTGGTAGACTCAGAGCTGCCTGATTCCTTTTCCCTGAAGCCATTTACTCCCATTCAGTGTGTATTAAAATTTTCTTATCTCCCCAGGAGTCAAATTCTTTTTTGAGTAGGATCTTCCTCCAATCACACAAGAGAGGATTGTGTACATTCTAGAAAAATAAGATCTCTTCCTCTCTTCAGAAAGGAGTAGGGGTAGATGTGGCAACAGACCAATATAATCTCTGAGAATAATAATTTTTGGATTCTTCTCCCATGGTGCAAATCCCCTCTGCATGCACTGATGACATCTGTTCTTACTGCATCACCCATGGAGGACTAGGACACAGGGAGAGATGCTCTGTGAGTAATTATAAGTCTGCCTCTGATACAGACACCATGTGTTTACTAAATAAATATAGATATAAAAACTGAACAAGCAATTTTAAGTTTGCCATACCATGAATATGGTATATCTCTCAATTTATTTGTCTTTTTTTTTAATTTCCCTTTGCAATGTCTCATAGTTTTCAGTGAGGAAATTAATTTTCCACATTATTTTTCAGGCTTATTCCTAACTATATTATTCTGAGATGCTAATGATAATGAAGTTTAATAATTTTCTATGTGTTCATTGCTATCATATATAAGTAAATTGATTTTGATGTATTGATCTTGTATTCTGTACCTCATTGCCCATGAACCCACATAAATTCTAACTTCAGGCTATTTATCTTTCTACAGAAAGATAACCAAGAGTAACACCTGGAGCTCTCTCCCGTTGTGAAGATTTTTCTCTTGTCATTGTCATTCAAGGTCAGTCCTGATTAAGACCATAGTGCAGCTCCCAATTTTTTTCAGTTTTCATCTACTTACTATGGTATTCATCTGTAACCTAAGCTTAGGTCATAGATATGAGCCGAGAGAGGGATGCTGGTTCCTTGTGGTAGGTGCCATGGGGGCCTAGGTTACATGCTGCTAAACTATGTCCTTCAATTTTTGCTCATTCTCTTGCTCAGTATGGATATACTATTTCCGTCTTATGATGAATTGTAAGTAGATTTGCCCTATTTTTCTACCTGAGGAGTCTTAGAAGATTCAGTTTATGATGGACTACTGTGTCTGCATAGTCACTGGATATTCCCTGATTGCTCATCCCATTTCTCACAGGGATCATTCTCATACCAGGAGCTGGTTTGCAAAATGCCAATAATTCTCCACTGCAGATGACATGACATTTGCCTAAACCTCAAGGGCTGACAAGGTGATTCTCACATTGGGGCTTGCCAAAACTCCACACAGCATTCTCACCACTGATACCTCCAACATAATAGAGTCAGTCAGATCTTACTGGTTTAGTGTCACAGTTTCCTGTACTGCTGTCTGGATCTGTGGCAAAGCTTTGCCTCATCTAGGTCTTACTCCGCCATGGCAGCATTTTACGTCACCTAGCATCAATGTCAATTCAGTACCTGTGTTCAATAGTTTTTGAAAGATTTGGGTATTCCCCACTCCCTAGTCACCTGAGCATATTCCTAGGTCTAGAATAGACTGCCTTCAGAACCCAAAAAGACTTTCAAGACACTATGCTTCCTTTGTGATAGCAGCATAAGACACAATAACTTATCTTTTTATTTGGAAAAGATGTCCCGTAATACTCCTGACCACTGGGCCCTAAAAAGTTTGCAGATACGGTAAGCCCCTGAATACTCACAGAATTTATCTCCCACTCTCAGCAGTGCATGTGTTTTACTGTGACCTGCAGCCTGCTGGACAACACTGGCTCCTGAGGTCTGATCAGAATATTTTCATCTTATAATGGAGCCATGTAATATTCTAAGGGAAGTCTGAATAGTCCTGATTACTTCATACCATATTATGACAGAGAGCTGCAGAGTTCACATCATTCTGGGGGCAAAACTACAAATGTATATTACCATTTACATATAGGTGAAAACTGTTTATGATTCTCTTTTCTGATTGGGATAAAAATACTGCTTTTGCTAACTCAATAACCATACACCATGAAACCATGTAGTAATCTGCCCCAGCACAGATACATCTGAAATAGTATCTATAATCCAAATTTCTACTTGGTTGAGTTTGTAGCAGTCTACAGTCATTCTCTAGGATCCACCCAGTTTATTCAGAGACCAAAAGGGATAGTTAGATGGAGATATGATGAACATGCCTCTTTTAGATATCTAACAGTGGTATTAACCTCTATAATTGCTCTCATTACAAAATGAAATAATGTTTTAGATTTATTATTTGGCTAGGAAGGTGAACTAGTTTCAGAGACTGCCATTTGGCTTTCTTTATTATGATTGCTGTAATCCCACAGTCCATGACCCAATGTGAGAGTTGTGCCAACAGCCACGGATTGACTAAGAGGACTGCACAAATGATCAGCAGGTGGGTCTTCACATGCAATGGACAAATTGTAAGCTGGAATTTGGACTGGACTCCATTTATTACCTAATCTTAATATGCTGTCATTCTAATAGGGACACCATAACACTGCTTTACTTTTCCAGGTATCATTGTCAATTCAGTACCTGTGCCCATCAGTTTTTGAAAGATCTGGGTATTTTCCATTCTCCAGTGCTCAGCTACCTGAGAAAATAGTTGTAGAACTCTTTGGGGGAAGAACTGGGGGTATCATTATCAGGTTGGACCATAAAACAAGTATCAATAAATGTTAAAGTATTGAAATCATGCAGAGTATGTTCTCTGATAAAAATGACATTAAAATAAAAATGAATGATTCAACAATTGCATTACTATGTATTTACTCAAAGGAAATGAAAATGTATGTTCACATAAAAACCTACCACGTATGTTTATTGAAGCTTAATTTATAATTGCCAATAAATTGGAAACAACCAAGATGTCTTTCAATAAGTGAATGGATAAACAAATTGTGGCACAGCATGTGATGGAGTATTACTCAGAAATAAAAAGAAATGGGCTATCAAACTACAAAAACACATGGAGGAATCTTAAATGCAGATTGCTAAGTGAAAGAAGCCAGTTTGAAAAAGTTACATACTGTATAATTTCAACTATATGACATGCTGGAAAAAGTAAAACTACAGAGACAAAAGATCAGTGGTTGCCAGAGGTTCAGGGGAGGGAGAGGAATGGACAAGTGGAACACAGGGGATTGTCAGGGTGATGAAATTATTCTGTATAATACTGTGATGGTAAAGAAATGGCATTATACATTTGTCAAAACCTATAGGACTGTGAACCCTAATGTAAACTAGGTCACTGTTGTTATCTGCTGTTAAGTCAGTCGCTGACTCATGGCATCACCATGCATAACAGAAGAAGACACTGCCCAGTCCTGCACCATCCCCATGACTTGTTGCAGATCAGACCATTGTGATCCACAGAATTATCATTGGCTGATTTTTAGAAGTAGACTGCCAGGTCTTTTTTTCCTAGTTTGTCTTAGTCTGGAAGCTCCACTGTAACCTGTTCAGCATCATAGCAACATGCAAGTCTCCACTAACAGATGGGTGGTGGCTGTGCGTGAGGATCATTGGTCTGGAATTGAGCCCAGATCTCCCTCATAGAAGTTGAGAATTCTAACACTGAACAACTAATGCCCCTCATATATATATACACACACACACACACACACACTACTGATATACAATTGAATATATATGTCTTCAATTATGATCATGTATCCAAAGAAAATGTTTCCAATAATATGAGGTAAAATCAAAACTAAGAAAATAAATTAATAAAGGGATTCTAGCCTAAAATAAAAGATTCATTTAAATCATATAAACAAACAGCATTCATCCCAATGTATTTGATAAATTCCTGAATGACTGTATTAAACTATCAGCTATTTTAAAGATAAGTTATTGAAAAGCAAAAAAAGACATACTTCTTGCTCCTCATATTTTTCTAGAGGAAAAAACATTGACTTGGGTAATTAAAAACCAGTCAATTTAATTTTGATGCCTACAAAGATATTAGAGAACATCAAGAAACAATCAATTTGCAATCATCTAGATGAACACAAGGTGCCAGGTACAAAACCAACTTGGCTTTGTGAAAAGTAAATCATGCCAGAACAATTTTGTCTTCCTATGATTGAGTGACCAGCCACAGAGATAAGTGCAAAGCAATAGATGTAATCTACCTGGACTTTGGTCAGGTATTTGATTTTTTGTCACATGGCATTCCCATCAATGCAAGAGAAAAGCAAGCTCCAGACCTTAACATATTTATGCAAGGGCAGATGTAGCTAAGCTGCACTTACAGTATTACAATTAGAAAAGTGGTGGTATCTTTGTTCCAATGGTTAAGGGCATATTACCATGTTTTTCCAGGAATAACGCGTATCTTTTGTTTGCCAACTGCTCCCTTCCCCTGTGAGGTATTTTCTTAAGTGCCACTATGCCAATTTTTTTTTCTTCACGTTTCTGTAAAACATTAGCATAAGACACCTACGAAAATACCTCATTGTGGGGAGGGAGTGGTTGACAAACAAACATAGAAGGCAGGTATTATTTGCATAAAAAATATGGTAACTGATAACATGATTGACTTTAAATCTATTAACATTATCTCTATCAATGACATACAGCAACTTTTTCCAAAATGTTTTTAAAACAGCAAGCTCTCATCCAAAGCACAACAATTGATCTATATTTACCTGGAGCAACGGAAGAAAAAGGAGAGTCAGAAATAGGAAGAGGAAATGGAATATGTGGCTAATTGTCTTCGTGAAAAACTGCCTCTTCTGCCATGAGACCAGAAGAACTGGATGGTGCCTGGCTAAGATTACTGAACATTTTGATCAAAGATTCTATAGAAGAATCCTAATCAAAGGGAGGAAATGGAGAAAAGAATTTAAAATTCTTATGAAATCCAGACTGTCTGGATACATCGAAGCTGGATGAACCCCTGAAACAATTGTCAGAAGACAATCTTTAAACCTTAAACCAGAAATATCCCCTGAAGTCTTCTTAAAACCAAACAATAGTTTAGCTTAACTAGTAGAGAATGCCTGCTTTGAGCATTATGCTCTTTTAAGATCTTTCTGTGTGGGATCAAACTGACAACAGCAGCTTGAAAGATTACATAGGAACTTTAGGGGGCAGTGTGTTTCTGTTAATGGGGAAGGAACAACTCAGAAAATGAGGGTGAGAATGGTTGCACAACTCGAAGAATGTAATCAGTGTCAATGAATTGTACATATAAAAACTTGAATTTGTTATGATTTTTCTGTTTATATTCTCAACAACAAAAATAAAATAAATAATTAATATAAATAAATCGTGGACTTTTTCCCCATGTCAGTTATGTAGACCTATTTCATTCTTTTTAACCCATTGAATTATATGGATATAACATAATCTGTTTAATCAAATGTGTAATGATGGATGTTTGGATTTTTTCTAGTTTTCATTATTAAAATCAATAGTGAATTTAAAATAAAAATTATAGATTGTGAGTAATAGCAGAGGGATAATGGCCTCAGATTGGCAGTGGAAACGAACACAAACCAACAAAAAACAATTGCTAATCCTTTTTTGATCTCCCAGACTCACGAATCTGAAGGAATGGTTGAAAAGTAATCTTTACTTGATATGGATGCAAGGGAATTAATGTTGATGGGGAAAGAAGGATTTCAGTTAAGGAAACTGAGGTCTACTACCTAAGTGACCTTTTATGCCATATAAAAGATTGGTTCCAGAGACTATTAGACAGTGTTGAGAGGAGGGATGATAGAGGAGGATGATTTTAAAAATGGATAAAGCTATCTAACTTGGATGAGAATAGAAGTATAAGAGACAGTCCACTACTTTGAGAATGAGTTGCTTCATCAGTTAAGACTGAACCACTATCAGAAATTAAAACTTCCTTTATCATGGGATGTCTCCTAAGCTTTAATTTCTTTTAACATCAGAATCCCTAGTGAGTTTGTAAAACTGATAGAGTTCTTGATCTTTCCTCAGTTTTACTGCTTCAAAACATTTGAGAATGTGGGATTTTCTAAAACAAATTCCATAGATGACTAATATTAAACCAATGTTTAGGGAAAGTAAAGTTAGTCTAAGGTGGGGGACACAGTTTTCTAAAGGTAAAGACATAAGGCAGTGAGCACAGTAAATAAAGCCAAGCTTAGAGAAATAGCATAGTTTTGAAAGCCACTACGTTCTAGCTCTCCAGCTACAGTGAACTATGAACTTCAGAAATGGTGGAGAGGTTCCCACAAGCCAATCACACTAGAGAGGTTGTTAAACCTAGTTTTCTTTATTATTGGATCTTCCACAGCAAACCAACAAGATGCAAATTCAGTCAAAAATCAATCTAACTTAAGAAAATTGGAGCTTTCTGTTGGATAAAATTGTAATTGTCTTACATGATAATAAACTGACCAAATGATTTGAATTTCTTTTTTCCCTATTAGATATAGTGGTATATCAATGCTTGCATTTAACATGTAGTATAAAAAAGTTATGGTGGTACTCATATGCCTTCCAATTATATCTGTTTCTCCATGATGGTGTATAGAATGGATTCATCACAAATCAGATAAAAGTTCTCCATAATATCTCTACATCAGGGAATATGCCCAAATAGACGTCTGTTTACACAAGCAGTGATTATCCATATAGACTTACTGGATCCCAGATGCATCTAAAATTATACGCTGAATTACAGGTGAAAGAACAGCTGCCACAAAAGGAAAAAAAAAAAAAAAAGGCTTGTACATTTACAGAACAGAAGCTGGCACAAACCTTTTTGAAGGTTTGAAAATGTCCAGTAGACTTTTTAATTAAAAAATTGTGCTTGCCTTTGCACTTCTCTGTTCCCAAAAAACCTAATACAGTTAGCAACTGAAGTAGTGTAATACACTCTTGGCAAGATCTAAAGCCAGTTTTTAAGACCCTGGAGGCTAAAATATTTCAGTCAAACAGGTACACTGAAACTTTGAAGACTGATCTCAGCTTTCAGTTTTAGTTACTAATAAGTAGAACATGTATGGCCTAAACAATTATCATACATGGATATCATTTATCTGTTGTAATCTAAGTGTAATCAAAGTATCAATAAGGATAACAATAATATTGTGCTCTGATCAGACACAGGATCAATTCAACACTCTGAGCCCTTGCAGGTCTTGGAATTCTAGAATCACAGCCTGAGTGTAGGAGCATGAATGTAGGGCACTGACAGAAAACAAGGCTATGGAATTATATCAAGAAATTCATGTCTGTGCAGACCCTGTTCTAGGGTGCCGTTTACAGCTCTATCGTATTATCTAAACCAAACCCAGAGCTGGGCCACTTGAAGTCTCAGCAACTCAAAAGAAAAGAACATTGGAAATACTGTTCGTCCTCTAGTACTAGAAAGATCTTTTATTATTTTGTCTTTAATC
Organism: Trichechus manatus latirostris; assembly: GCF_000243295.1. Classification (NCBI taxonomy): domain Eukaryota; kingdom Metazoa; phylum Chordata; class Mammalia; order Sirenia; family Trichechidae; genus Trichechus; species Trichechus manatus. The sequence continues at coordinate 185,738 of NW_004444092.1, forward strand.
TGATAGAGCATACATGCAAACCCATTTCAGTTTGTCTCCATACTGAATTAACCAATAAGTACACTGCCTCTGAAGTAGGCATTGATATTTATTTGTTAAACCAATTTGAAAAATAAATAATTCATATATGAATATATTATTTGTAAAGAGTTCAAAATATCTGTTTCTGGCAGAGATAATAAATTGGACATTTACTCCAACTTAGAGAAGTAGCATAACTTTGAAATCCAGTCCATGCTAGCTCTCCAGCTCACATCCAAATACACTGAACTATGAACTTCAGAAGCCAATCACACCAGTAAGAATATTAAACCTAGTTTTAGTTATTATTGAATCTTCCAAAGCAAAACAACAAGATTAGACTTAATTTCCTCAAACTTGTGGTAACTAAAAGAAGAAAGAATGGCTTATGTACAGGATGGTCTCTGAGTAGTCCATATTACACTATAGTGACAGACAATTTGATCAATTGCCTCATTGTTAAGGTAATTCCACTTCTAAGAGCCTATATGAAGAAAAAAAAAAGGTACAGTAAAATGTATTTATTGTATTGTACTATTACCTTAAATAATAGTCATTGTATTGTACTATTAGTTATAACAGCAAATAAGAAAAAAAAAACTGGATACAATGTCCAAATAATAGGGTTGTTAACATAAATAATAATATATAAACATTGTCTTGGTTATCTAGTGCTGCTATAACAGAAATATCACAAAAGGATGGCTTTAACAAACAGAACTTTATTCTCTCATAGTTTAGGAGGCTAGAAGTCCGAATTCAGGGCATCAGCTCTAGGAGTAGGCTTTCTCTCTCTGTCAGCTCCAGGGAAAGGTCCTTGTCTCCTTCAGCATCTTTGGGCCTGGCATTCCTTGGAAATCTCCATGTGTCTTGTCATTGATCGTCCCCTGGGTCTAGGAGCTTCTCAGCACAGGGACTCTGGGTCCAAAGGACACGTTTCGCTCTTGGCTCTTCTTTTATGGTGGTAACGAGGTCCCTCTCTCTCTCCCCGCTCTGTGGGAGAAAGATATGGCAGTCTGCTTCCGTAAAGATTTACAACCTTGAAAAATCCTATGGGCAGTTCGACTCTGTCCTACAGGAATTCACTTGACAGCAGTAGGGCTTTTTTTGCTGTTTTTTAATAACTGACAATTGACAAGTTACTCAACTTCTCTGACTTGAATACAGGAATAATTATACCTACATTGCAGGATTATTGTGAAGATCACAGTAATAGATGTGACATTCTGAATACAGTACGTATCTCATAATAATTTGAATGTTAGATCCCTATTTTCACAGACACCCCAAATCCATTTACTTCAAACAACATGCTCTCAATTTCTTTTTTCTTTATTTTTTATCACAACAGGGTGATAAATTTATATGATTTAGGAATTTTTGAGTCTTTTGTTCCAGACTATAATCATTCAATAGTAACGCTTTTGTAACTACTTGTAAATGTTTGTCTTTGAATACCTGTATGTCTTAGTTAAGTCAGGTCACGTATGTCTTGGGCTCAATTAAAACACAAGAATCAGAATAATTCATTAAGTAAATATTAATGCAACAATCATGAGAAATGCATGAATTCATCCTTATATTTTTTTCTTGTCTGTACGGTATCAAGCAAAGAAAATAAGTAAATTTTCATTACATGGATGAAGGTAAAGAAAGAGAAGGCAAAGACTGATAGTTGATTCTGAACAGAAACAACTCCTCAGGAAGTCACAAAGAAATATTATTAAGCTACATGAATAGTATACTGATAGTCATACATCTGGGAGGTAAATGGTATAGTAGAAACAAGAGAAAAGGAAAGAAATGAAAAGAAAAGTGCAAAGATGATAGAAAATGTCAAAATCAAGGAGATTATTTAGAAATTGAATACATATTTTTCCAGGCTCCCATATGGTGCTTCACATTATAGCATCTGAAAGTCATATATTTCTATCTGCCTGTCTATAAGCCAAACTATGTATGCACATATAATAGATAATGAGAGCAACAAAAATACCATTGATTTAAGTCATGAGGACTGTGTTGTATTTTCTTTTAAAGGTAAAATTAGAAGAGAATGTAGCAAGTTTGAAAGCGTTTTTGAGAGCATTATTTGCCATTTAGCATACACTTGTGTTTGAATTACTAATAAAGCTTAGAATGCAGTTTCTTAAGGTAGAGTGTTTAGTAAAGAATTAAGCGTAGGAAACAAAAAACAAGAAATCATTTATATAAAGTATTTTCTTGAAAAAGTTGTTATTTTGCAGCTTCATGGTTACGTTGGAAGATTTAGAACTCATCCCTACTGAAAGAGAGTCTTTGGATATGTTATTTACCTACAGACTTTCCCTCACAAACCTTTTCTGATTTTGACCTTAGTCTGAGCCGGCCATTTGGATCAGCTCCATTTAAAATGGGAACTGTTTACACTTCCCTGTTTTAATCAGCCTTAGAGTAGAATTGGAATGGAATGCATAATCATCTGATGGTGCCAGTGTTTGCCAGTCTGTCTCACCAGCTTGAGTTCATCTAAGAGATGATTTTGAACTAAAAAGGTTACTCCATTTACTAAGCAAACAGAGGGAGGTAAGCAGTTCTTCCCAGAAATTTAGAAGTGGTTTCTTCATAAAGGTTTATATATTGGAAGGAATCACTGACTGAAGTCTCCGCAGCAACGTTCCAGGATTCATTTTTAATAAAGTTGTTTATTTCAGAGTATCAGCTCCACATTTGAGCAAAAACTGCAGAAACCAGCCTAGGAGGTTAGAAAAAGCTGTTCTGCTGTAATAGTGTAATTTGTTCCTTGGCCATTAAATGAGAATGCTGGGATTTTAATTCCACTATTTGGTTTCCAGCATCTACTATAATTAATTTTCCTTATTTTGTTGCTATAGAATCAAATGGAAACTAATGATGTGGAACCCAACATTGTCAAGGCAGTGATGAGCTTCATCTACGAGGTGGGGAAGCTCCTTCATCTGACAAAATGGCAGATGACTTGAGTGGTTTCTAACAATGCCGGGGTCCTGTGCCTTGTGGCAATGTTCTGCTCGAAATAGACCACCTAGGGATTGCAGTTTCAAACCAAAGCTGTTTTAAATCTTTCATATGCTTGCTTCTTTACTCCTTTGTCAGCTTCATAACATATCAACTTATTTTATATGCACAATCATTATCTGATTTTTTAACAACTATAAAGCTTGTAACATCCTAATATCACATTCACATGTAACAAAGTGTTTTTTTAAGTCATCATAAATGGATTGTATAGATACTATATTTTAATTGATGAAAGAAGATTAGAAACCTTTTTTTTCTGAATCTACAATATTTAATAATATGTCATTTAATTTCTCTCTGTGCAGAGAAAGCATTACACCAAAATACTTCTGTAGACTAATTATTAATAGCAAGGAAGAATTACATGACTGGGTGGAAGTGAGAGCAATTAGAATGTGACTATGTCATCTTAGAGCTTATGAAAATCAGAAAAGAGAATTTTGGGCTGTCAAGAGTTAAAATAGTTTCCCAAAGCTATTTATAATAGATAGTCAAGTAAGTACTGAACACAAACTTATTTTAAAAAAAAAGTTCAGTGAATAGAAGTTTATATAAAGGTACCTAGGGAACTCTAGAAGAAATGAGGTTGGTAGTAGATTCAGGTAGGTGTGCATATTTGATCTTTTTTTTTTTTTATGACTTCTTTTTATTATTGTTACATTTTTCCTCTTTCAATGAAGCATGAATAAAGGGTATGTGCTAAAATGGTGTGGTGAAGCAGAGGCAGGACCCCGAATTAAGAAAAAAGTATAAATATTAGAAATATTTCATAAAGAAAGAGGGAGAACAATCTGAAGATAGATAAAAATAGTTAATTACCAGGCAAAGTATTAAGGTTAGCAAGCTTGAATTTATTGTCACACATCTTCCCAATAGTGAGATTTTCTTCACGGTAAGGAAGTGCACATTTTAGATTCCTCCAAAGTGTGGACTTTGCACATAGGTTGCAATAAGTGAGAGAAAGGACAAGAACACTGAGAGTATTGTTAAGAGTGAATCAATGGCATTATTAACCCTGGATCTAAACTGAAAAGGAAGAAAAGCAGAGTCAAAAGGCTCTAAAATATATGAAGACAGTACTGGTTGCCATTGCCTTTGAGTCTCTTCCAACTCATAGAGACCCTATCAACTGCACCATAGTGTTCCCAAGGAGCAGCTGGTGGATTTGAACTGCCAGCCTTCTGGTTAGCAGCCAAGCCCTTTAACCACTGAACTACCAGGGCTCCATGGAGACAGTAGGGAGCCTTACATAGTCCTGGTAGCAGTCAATTGCTAATCGAAAGATTAACAGTTTGAACCCACCAGACACTTCACTGGAGAAAGATGTGGCAGTCTGCTTCCATAAAACTTTACAGCCTCGGAAACCCTAGGAGGCACTTATACTCTGTCAATATAGGGTCTGTTTGAGTTGGAATCCACTAGAAGGCAATGGGTTTGGTTTCGGGATTAGGGATCCTAATGAGGTTAAAAGAGCCTTGTGCAAAGAGGGATTGTGATTGTAAATCAGAAGATGTAAAATCAACTTCATAGTCAAAGGTGAATTTAAAAATCAGTGGAAAAAAATGTCTGAAAGGTCAAAGCACATATAAAGTAAATAAAACACAGAAAAACTCCTTTCTGTATCTAATTCAAAAGTCACCTCCCTTCCAGATTTCCCTAGCAGAGTCACTCACCCCTTCCTATAAAGAAAAACACCAAACCCATTGCCTTGGAGTCGATTCTGACTCATAGCAATGCTGTAGGACAGAGCAGAACTTCCCCATAGGGTTTCCAAGGCTGTAAATCTTTACGGAAGCAGACTGTCACATCTTTCTCCCATGGATCGGTTGGTGGCTTCCAACCGCCTAATGCTCAGTTTGCAGACAAGTGCTTTAACCACTGCATCACCAGGGCTCCTTCCCTTTCATGCTCTCAAATTTCACTCATTCCTTTTTAATTGAACTTCTTAACTTGCACTGTACTTCAGATGTGCTCTGTGACATTGCAGTCAGGAATGAAGATTTCTGCCATATTCTTATTAATCGCCTAGTACTTATTAATCTTCGCTAAATAAATTGGTAACACCATAAAAGACTTTTAAGCAGCGGCATTTGGAATACACAAACAAAAAAGATAATGGAAAGATCAGGTCTGCTATTCAGAGCTCATGGTGTAATGTTAACTGATAACAGAAAGTTGAATTACTGAACTCCTGTTTTGCCTCTGTCTTTTCTGCCAAGGGGAATGAACATCAGGCTGAAAGCACAGATCTAACATTCAAAAGTGGGAATTGAAGCCTGGGATAAGTGAGGAGATAGTAAGACACCAGGTAACCACTCTAAATGAGTTTGTCTACTGGCCCAAATGAGTTATTTCCCAGGGTACCGAGAAGACTCAAGTTAAGATTACCGAACTGTTCTTCACAATATTTAAAGAATTACAGAGAACAGAAGAGTTTCCAGAAAACTAGACACAGAAAAATATCCTAATTTTAAAAAACATGGAAAAAGTGCGAATTTCAATGATAGCTATCAAGGCCAGTGAAGATTTGTGGCCAGGGCATTAAAGCTTGGTTTAAGAGTAAGAAGGCACAAAAAGAAGCCATCATAAATTCCCGAAAAACAAGACAATTCAGATTAACTTCTAAACCAGGTCATATGATTTCGAAGTAATGTTTTGAACTACCATGCTTTGGATTCATTGATTCATTCATTCATCCATTGTCTATTTATTTTCCATAAGTTATTAATGAGCAGATTCTAAGTCCACACCTTATGCAAATACTAGGGAAATGAGAGATAGACTTGGCCATATATATAATTTATTTCTACATTTTAGCACATAACCTGACCTTTTCATAATATTCTTTCAGACAATAAGTAGAAATGTGCTATAAATGATGGTGTAATTAGGAATGTAATTGATGGGCATGCCAATATAGCATAACACTAAGAGTACCAACTTTGGAACCAAGTTCCTGAGAGTGAATCTTGGCTCTGCCACCACCTAAATATATGATCTCAGGCAAAGTACTTTACCTTGCTATGCCTCGGTTTCTTCATTTATAAAAAGGGAGCCTAACAATATTAACTAGAAGGGTTGTGAAAATTTGCAAATATTTTTAAAAAACAATATAGGGTTTGGGACAGTTACTTTTTCTATCATTGCCAGTTTAAAGGAACTGTATTCCTGGTCTCCTCTTAAAATTTCTTTTTATCAATGATTTGGCAAAGGATTTAGGAGTGGCATGAAACTAGGAGACACATGATGGTATAAGTGGACTAAATTATCTTTGCAACCAGGAACAATAAACTGAGACTTCTAAAGTAAAAACATATGTATGGGGATAGAAATTTTGTTCTACAGGCATAAAATATAATAAAATGCCTTCACATGTTATAATGACTTTAGTTTTTCCATGGACCAGCCTGCATTAACAAAATTAATGTTGCTGCTCTTAGATGTTGTGAAGTCAATTCTGACTCATAGGGACCCTACGTATGACAGAACAAAACACTGCCCAGTTCTGTGCCATCCTCACAATCGTTGTTATACTTGAACCCATTGTTGTAGCCACTGTGTCAATCCATCTCCTTGAGGGTCTTCGTCTTTTTTGCTGACTCTGTACTTTACCAAGCCTGATGTCCTTCTCTAGGGACTGGTCCAAAGTACCTGAGACGAAGTCTCGCCATCCTTCTTTCTAAGGAGCATTCTGGCTGTACTTCTTCCAAGATGATTTGTTCATTCTTCTGGCAGTCCATGGTATATTCAATATTCTTCACCAACACCATAATTCAAGATGTCAATTCTTCTTCGGTCTTCCTCATTCCTTGTCCAGCCTTCACATGCATATGAGGCAATTGAAAATACCATGGCTTGAGTCAGGCACATCTTAGTCCTCAAGGTGACATCTTTGCTTTTTAACCCTTTAAAGAGATCTTTTACAGCAGATTTGTCCAATGAAATGTATCATTTGATTTCTTGACTGCTGCTTCCATGGCCATTGATAGTGGATGCAAATAAAATGAAATCCATGACAACTTCTGTCTTTTCTCTGTTTATCAAGAGATTACTTATTGGTTCAGTTGTGAGCATTTTTGTTTTCTTTATGTTGAGGTACATTCCATACTGCAGGCTGTGGTCTTTGATTTTCATCAGTAAGTACTTCAAGTCCACTTCACTTTCAGCAAGCAAAGTTGTGTCACCTGCATAATGCAAGTTATTAATGAGTCTTACTCCAATCCTGATGCCCAATTTTTCTTCAGGTAGTCCAACTTCTTGGATTATTTGCTCAGCACACAGAT
>NW_004444092.1:193517-202875 GCF_000243295.1 Trichechus manatus latirostris
GGTTAGCAGCCTTTTGGTTAGCAGCACTATGCCATCATGCCTGGTAGTATATAAAAATTAATAATAGAATATAGGAAAAGCAATGACTAGAAGAATTTTATACATTTCTGAGAGCTTATATGTTTACAGGTAGGGTAATTTTATTTAGAATTTCTACAACATTAGATGTTACAATAGCATCTTGTATTTTGAACTTTATATAGCTCATAAGAGCCCTAGTGGCACAATGGTTAAATGCTTGGCTGTTAATTGAAAGGTCAGCAATTCAAACTCACCAACAGCTGGATCCACCAGCTGCTTCATAGGAAAAAAAAGCCTGGCAATCTGCTACCGTAAAGATTATAGCCTAGAAAAGCCTGTGGAGCAGTTCTACTCTGTCTTATAGGGTCACTACGAGTCAGAATTGACTCGACGGGCACAAAACAGAAACAACACAGTTCATAAAAGTGTTCACCCCAAGTATAAAACCAAAAAAACGAACCCCTTGTCTTGGAGTCGATTCCGATTCATAGCAACCCTACAGGATGAAGAAGAACTGCCCCGTAAGGTTTCCAAGGAGCGTTTGGTAGATTCCATCTCCCAACCTTTTGTTTAGCAGCTGAGATCTTAACTACTGTGACACCAGGGCTCCACCCCAAGTATAGGTACTCCTAAAATGTATTTAATCACTCAAAACATTTTATGTATTTTTACGTTTGTTTACTTAATCAAATATTTCCATATTTAAGAAGAACAAAAATAACTGAACTTATATGCAAACCCTGAAAAATACTATAGAAGAAATATTAACCAAAACAGTTTGGGGCCAAACAGACTTCAATGAAAGACTAGTTATTAAAGTAAAATATAATGTCAGAACCTCATAAATAGAGATGTTGGATGAAATATCAAATTATGTGTAATCTGTTAGCAGAGTGCAGCATAGTATAATAGATGTTATAGCAGTTAGGGTGTACAATAGCATGAAACATTGCCCGGTCCTAGGCCATCCTTGGAAACCCTGGTAGCTTAGCAGTTAAGAGCTTGGCTGCTAAACAAAAGACTGGCAGTTTGAATCCACCAAGCACTCCTTGGAAAACCTATGGGGAAGTTCTACTCTGTGCTAGGGTGGCTATGAGTTGGAATCGACTTGATGACAATGAGTTTGGTTTGGTTCTTTATGCCATCCTCATAATCGTTGTTATGTTTGAGCTCATTGTTGCAACCACTGTGTCAATCCATCTCCTTGAGAGTTTTCCTCTCTTTCTCTGATCCTCTATTTTACCAAGCATGATGTCTTTCTTCAGGGATTGATCCCTCCTGATAACACGTCCAAAGCATGTGAGACAAAGAAGTCTTGCCATCCTCGCTTCTAAGGAGCATTCTGGCTGTACTTCTTCTGAGACAAATTTGTTCATTCTTTTGGCAGTCCAAGGTATATTCAATATTCTTCGCCAACATCATAATTCAAAGGCATCAATTCTTCTTCGGTCTTCCCTATTTATTGTCCAGCTTTCGCATGCATATGAGGTGATTGAAAATGCCATGGGTTGGGGTCAGGCACAACTTAGTCCTCAAGGTGACATCTTTGCTTTTTAACACTTCAAAGAGGTCTTTTGCAACAGATTTGCCCAATGCAATGCATCATTTGATTGGAGTTTTTCTGCAATCCTGATGCCCCGTTCTTCTTCATATAGTCCAGCTTCTCCGATTACCTGTGTTTTATCGACAATGCAAAGGCGTTCAACTGTGTGGATCATAACAAATTATGGCTAACATTGCAAAGAATGGGAATTCCAGAACACTTAATTGTGCTAATGGGGAATTTATACATAGACCAAGAGGCAGTCGTTCAAACAGAACAAGGGGATACGGCGTGGTTTAAAGTCAGGAAAAGTGTGCATCAGGGTTGTATTCTTTCACCATACTGATGATATATATTTTAGTTTCAAATAAAGAAACTCCCATATACTTAGTCTTTCCAATGACCTTCAAAAAGGCACAAGGACAAACATGACAGAAGTTCCTTATGTTTTGTGTAACTTGTGCTTGCATAGCAAAAAAAAAAAAAACGTATTCCTAAGAATTTGGTATTTTGACTTAGGGTTTTCTGTCTGAGAAAAAATGAGATTGTTCTCTGTGTTTACAATCAACTATGTGAATAAATATTTTATACTGCATTATTATGTAATAAACTTGTTTGGATGGCATACATTATGCTAGGTGAATTGTGAGGAGGGAACTTCCCTCATCACAGACAACAAGCATTTCCAAATCAGGGCTGGCAAATATTTTAGGCTGGCAGATATGTTAACAAATTAGAAGATGAGAACATCATACGGAAGGGATCTGGTTTTGCGCTCTGTGTTCCCAAGCCACATGAAATTTAATTTGGGGTGAAAAGCAAATTATTGAGCCTCTCATACATGCCAGTTTCATTTTGAGGGTTGTTTAAATAAGTACAAATGGAAGTAGATGACAAAGTTCTTCTGAGAAGACAGTTCAGTCAAAGGCAGAACAAAATAGTTGATTCATCAGGCTATCAAGCAAGCATTGGAATGCTCCTTGACTAACCTAAGCCCAATACTTATCATTAAGAATATGTATAAAATATATCTATTTAATATACCTATCAAAATAAATATGACTATATTTACAATAAAATGCATATTAGAACCATTGTATATTATATTAAATCATGGAATGTATTATAAAATATATGATTCTGTGTTATATTTTGTTTTATTATAATAATTCTCTCTATATATTTAGATACAAATAAATATTATTACCACCCACCTGTCAGTTTGTCACACTGTGGTGGCTTGCATGTTGCTATGCTGCAGGAAGTTTTGCTGCCAGTATTTCAAATACGAGCACAGTCAGATGTCAGCAGAGCTTCCAGACTAAGACAGACTAGGAAGAAAAGACTGGAGATATACTTCTGAAAATTAACCAACAAAGCCTATGAATCAGAAAAGAATATTGTCCAATATAGTCCTGAAAGATGAGCTCCCTAGGTCAGAAGGCACTCAAGATACACTGTGGCCACAGCAATGGATTTGCACATATCAAATACGGTGAAGACTGAACAAAGCTTTGTTCTATTGCACATGGGGTGCCGTGAGTCATAGCTGACTCCACAGCAACTAATAAAACAAATATTATGCATTAATATTTAAATATACATTGATATACAAATGTAACATAATAATGCTTATGTAATATACAATCATATTACAATTCATCATATAGTATAAAGCATAAATTCTAAATTTAATTATATATTACATTAAAATAAGTATGGAAATTAAATTATATATTAGATTAAGTAATATAATTTAACTTAATTTTCCATGGTGCATTTTATTCATACATTAATATATATGCCATTGTATTATATTTTAATAAGATAAATATATTTTTAAAAATACAGCTCTTGCTTCTATCTCTGGCTTTAGGATAGAACATCTTTCTTCCTATTAAAAGTAACAATTTACCATTTAGAATTGGATACTGAATTATTATTACTGTTGTTTTAAAACATAACAAATTATGTGTTTAACCAGAAGTGATGTCAACATCATAAAGCAGGAAGTCAACATAACGGAATAGAAAGAACACAAGTTTTAGAACCTGAAATAAATGGTATTTAATTTTTACTTCACCCTTTTCCTAGGACTGATGTAACAAATTACCACAAGCTTGGTGGCTTAAAATAACAGAAATTTATTCCTTCACAGTTCTGGAAGCTAGAAATCTGAAATCAAGGTGTCGGCAAGGTTGGTTTCTTTTGGAGGCACTGAAGTAGATCTGTTCCATGCCTCTCTCCTAGCTTCTAGTGGTTGCTGGCAAACCTTGGAGTTACTTGGTTTGTGGAAACATCACTTCAATCTTTGCCTCTCTCAGCACAGGGCACTCTAACTGTGTGTCTGTGTCCAAATTCCACTCTTCTTATAAGGACAAAGGGGGTACTGGAGTTCAGTAGTAGAAGTCTTACCTTCCATACATGAGACCTGGGTTTGATTCTGTCTTAGTCATCTAGTGCTGCTGTCACAGAAATACAAGTGTATGGCTTTAACAAATACAGGTTTATTCTCTCACAGTCTAGTAGGTTAAAAGTACAAATTCACGGTGCCAGCTCCAGGGGAAGGCTTTCTCTGTTGCCTCTGGAGGAAGGTCCTTGTCATCAATCTTCCCTTGGGCTAGGAGATTCTCTGAGCCAGAACCCCAGGTCCAAAGGATGCGCTCTGCTCCTGGTGCTGCTTTCTTGGCGGTATGAGGCCGCCTGTTTCTGTACTCACTTCTATCTTTTATATCTCAAAAGAGATTGGCTCAAGACATAATTCAGTCTTGTAGATTGAGTCCTGCCTCATTAACATAACTTCCTTCTATCCCACCTCATTAACATCATAGAGGTAGAATTTACAACACAGGAAAATCACATCAGATGACAAAATGGTGGACAATCACACAATACTGGGAATCATGGCCTAGCCAAAATGATACGCATATTTTTGGTGGACACAATTCAATCCATGACAGATTCCTACTTAGGTCTGATGCACATTATGTGCACTCATACGTCTGTGGTAGTTTGCCTGTTGTTATTGTGCTGAACAGGTTTTGGTAGAGCTTCCAGACTGAGACAGACTAGGAAGAAAGGGCTGGTGATCTATTTCTGAAAAATCAGCCAATGAAAACCCTACAAGTCACAATGGTCCAACTGGCAATCAATCATGAGGATGGTACAGGACCAGACAGTGTTTTGTTCCATTGTGCACGAAGTCGCCATGAGCCAGGAGTTGACTCAATAACATCTAACCACAACAACAACAGCATAAGGACAACAGTCATTGGATGTAGGGCCCACCCTAAGTTCAAGATGATCCCATTCTGAAATCCTTAAGTACATCAGCAAAGACCCTATTTCCAAATAAGGTCACTTTCATATATAGAAGAGATTAGGACTTGGGCATTTTTTTTTTGGTACACTATTCCATAAACCGTAGAGCAGGAAGAAAATTTGAAGAAATAATGGCTAAAACTCCAAAATTTGAAGAAAGGCACATCAAAGAAGCTCAAGTAACTCATGATAAAAGGATTTATAAAAAACCATAGCTATCATCATACTCAGTGGTGACTGCTTCCTTTCTAAGATCAGTAACACGACAAGGATGCCTGCTTTCACCAGTTCTAGTCAACATTGTACTGGAAGTTCTAGCTGGACCAATTAGATATTTTTAAAAAAGTATCCAAATTGGAAAGAAAGAAGTAAGATTATTTTTACTCACAGATAACATAATCTCATGTATAGACAATATTAAGAATCCACTAAAATATTTGAGATAATAAATAATTTTAACAAAGTTGCAGAAAAAAATATCAACACAAAAAAATCAGTTGCAGAAAAGGACAAGCTAATCCAAAATTCCACATGGAAGTGCATTTACCACTAAATAGGCAAAACAATCTTGAAAAAGAAAACAGAATTTGAGGAATGGCACTGCCCAATTTCAAAACTTCTTAAAAAACAACGATAGTCAAAGCAGTGTGGTATTTGCATAAGGATAGACGTATAGATCAATGGAATAGAATTGTGAGTCCAGAAATAAACTCATGCATCTATGGTCAATTGACTTTCAACTAGGGTGTCAATAGGGAAAGAACTGTCTTTTCTATAAGTAGTACTGGGACAACTAGATATCCATATGCAAAAGGATGAAGTTGAACCCTTAGCTCACACTAAATATAAAAAATTAATACAAAATGGATAAAAGACCTAAATGTAAGAGCTATAAATATAAAACTATTAGAAGAAAACTTAAAAGTAAATCTTAATCACCTTGGATTAGGTGATGGATTATTAGATATGACAACAAAAACAAACCAACTAAAGAAAAATTGGACTTTATTAAAATTAAAAGTATTTGTGCATCAAAGAACATTATCAATGAAATTAAAACACAATATACAGAATGGGAGAAAATATTTTCAAGTAATATATCTAATAAGGATCTGCTATTCAGAATATATAAAGAACTTCTACAACTCAACAACAACAACAAAAAGACAACATAAGTAAGAAATGGGTACAGAATTGAATAGACATTTCGCCAAAGAAGATATATAATGGCCAACAAGCACATGAAAATATACTCAACATCATTAGTCATTAGGGAAATGTAAATCCATAACGGGGGAAAAATAAGATATCGTTCCACACACACTAGAATGGCTATCACTATAATAATTAGAAAAAGCAACAACAGAAACCAAAGACAAATAAAAAAATAAAAAAAAAACAAATAAGCATTGGTGAGGATGTGGAGAAATTGAAAGTTTTGGGCATTGTTGTTGGGAATATAAAATGGTGCAATGACTGTAGAAAACAGTTGTTTCTCAAAAGTTAAACATAAAATTTTGATATAATCAAGCAATTCCAAATCCAAAACCAAACCCACTGACGTCGAGTTGATTCTGACTCATAGTGGCCCTATATGACAGAGTTAAACTGCCCCATAGTGTTTCCAAGGAGCTGCTGGTGGATTTGAACTGTCAACCTTTTGGTTAGCAGCCGTAGCTCTTAACTACTATGCCACCAGGGTTTCCAAGCAATTCTAGCCCTCTGTATATACTCAAGAGAATTAGAAATAGATACTTAACCAAAAAAATAAATATATGTAAGAATGTTCATAGCAGCATTATTCATAATAATCAGAAGATGGAAACAACCCAAATGTTCATCAATTGATGGTTAAAAAATGTTGTATATCCATAATAAAACAAAAACAAAAACAAACCCATTGCCTTCCAGTCATTTCTGACTCATAGTGACCCTATAGGACAGAGTAAAACTGCCCCCATAAGGTTTCCAAGGAGCAGTTGATGAATCTGAACTGCCAGCCTTTTGGTTAGCAGCCAAACACTCAACTACTGTCTCATCAAGGCTCCTATATGCATATAATGTGGTATTATTCTGCCATAAAAAGGAATAGAATACTGATACGTGCTACAACATGGATGAACCTTGAAGGCATTATGCTAAGTGAAAGAAGTCACACACAAAAGGTCACATATTTCTTGATTCTATTTATATATATAGAATACATAAAACCAAAGAGTTAGAATGTAAATTAGTGGTTGTTAGCAGTTTAGGGGAGGTGGAATGGCTGGTGAATGCTTAAGAGGTAAGAAATTTTTCTTTGGGATGATGAAAATGCTTTGGAACTGTTGTTGTTAGGTGCAATTGAGTCAGTTCAGACTCATGGTGACCCCATGTACAACAGAATGAAACACTGCCTAGTCCTGCGCCATCCTCACAATTGTTGCTATGCCTGAGCCCCAGGTCTGGGCCCCCCTAATAACACATCCAAAGTACGTGAGACTAAGTCTGGTGGTCCTTGTTTCTAAGGAGCATTGTAGCTGTACTTCTTCCTAGACACATTTGTTTCTTCTTCTGGCAGTCCATGGTATATTCGATATTCTTCCCAACACCATAATTCAAAGGCATCAAGTTTTCTTTGGTCATCTTTATTCATTGTTCAGCTTTCTCAAGCATATGAGGCAATTGAAAATACCATGGCTTGAGTAAAGGACACCTTAGTCCTCAAGGTGATATCTTTGCTTTTTAACACTTTAAAGAGGCCTTTTGCAGAAGATCTGCCCAATGCAATACGTTGTTTGGTTTCTTGACTGCTGCTTCCATGGGCGTTGGTTGGGGATCCAAGTAAGATCAAATCTTTGACAACTTCAATATTTTCTCCTAGACAGAGATAATGGTTGTACAACACTGTGAATGTACTAAATTCCACTGAATTATACACTTTAAAATGGTTAATTTTATGTTAGGTGAATTTTACCTCATGATCGATAGAGAGATAGATAGAGAGATAGCTAGAGAGATAGATAGAGAGATAGATAGATAGTCAGCCCCTGGGTGGTGTAAACAGTTAAGGCCCTTGGCTGCTAACTGAAATGTTGGAGGTTCCAGTTTACTCAGAGGTACCTCAGAAGACCTGAAAATCTACTTCAGAAAAATCAGCCATTGAAAACTCTATAGAACACAGTTCTGCTCTAACACATACAGGGTCACCATGACTCGGAATCTACTTGGCTACAACCAGTATCTAGTTCTATATCTGTATCTTTATCTATTTATACATAAAATTCTGCAATAATTAGATGGACGACAACAAAATTTATCTAATACCTTATTTTCATTGCAGAATCATCTGTATTTTTCCCCCAAGAATATTTTACACCATATTTAAAAGGTGCAGTCATGATAACTGAGTCAGCAATCAGAAGGATTTGTACATTTATCATAGAAAGATTACAGAAGATATTTAGAGTGATATTAACTATTTCAAATCAGTAAAAGCAAAACAAACAAAAAAATCACACTGCACTTTAGAAGAGTATATTAGCTGTTTGCAGTGTCTCAGAATCTTTCTTTAAATGTCTTATTTAAACAAGATTGTTTCAAGAAACAGCAAAGGGGCCCAAAGTTAGATCATTGTTACCTGGGGAAGGCATGGCTTCTCTTCAAGTGTCTAGTTTGTTATTTCTTTCACTTGTGGATAAATTCAATAAGCTACTGTGAAGAACAAGAAAAGCTATTGTAAAGCATAGTAAATTATAATGACAAGGGTATGTGTTTGTATACACATATATACTTATGTGCATTCATCTAAACACACATGTATGCATACTTGTATATCAAATATGACATTCTTAAAATGCAAACAATTATTTCAGATAAAGCTAAGGCCCTTATTTCCATGATGTTTTATAGTTATGAAAATTTAGTGAGTTTTGGAACTGTACTCTATATGTTAATGAATATACATAATATACATAATGATTGGTATAGTGGAAATGGCTTTGGAAAACGTGTAGGTGTAATAACAGAGGCAGATGTTAACATGAAAAGGAAACTGTATAAGTAACCATTTTGGCTTATTCAAATTTCGTCTTCATTTTTAAATGACTTTCAACAACTAACAGCATCTTTCATTTATTTAAAATTTTAAAAAAATTGTTACTCTTGGTCTATGCATTAATCTTTTGAAAAGGTTACATTATTTGTTTCTATTCTTTTCTTCTTTTGTAGATAAAGGGCAGACCATAATACTTCCTTTGTTATTTTTTTTCCCTATTATCAATATCTACATAGAGGTTTTTTTATTTTTTGTTTTTCAATAACCAATTCAGGAACAAAGGTTTGAATAATTAAAACAATAAAAGAGATAATGAAAATATATTTACATAAGTTCTTAATTTGATTAACTCAGTTGTATTGAAAAGAGTAATACAGGCAGAAATTTTTCCCAGGCCTTGTAATTTTTAATATATAAACTAGTTTTTTTTTATTTTA
>NW_004444092.1:210531-217416 GCF_000243295.1 Trichechus manatus latirostris
GGCGTGGTGCTTCTGCCTAGAGCGCCATTTTGCCGGAACTGATAAACTAGTTATTTTTAAAAACCTAATTTTTCTAGTTTGTTGTTTAAAAATTGGACCACACTTTCCAACAGAAAATGCTATTAATAGAGATTAATTTTAAATGCCAGCCCATATGATTCTGTAATAAATTTCTTAAACTTGACATAGTACATTATCTCTAGCTTTAATATGGCATGTTATAATTAGCCATATGCTATTCATGTCTGTTTCATAATCATATGATAAAAGGTATGATTATAAGTTCTTTGGATGGTGGCATATAATACAATGACATTCTGAGAGATGAAAGTCAGAACTGTTTGTTACTTACAGCTTTGAAGGAGAGAAGACTACAATGCAGGGACACACAGGGGGTTGCACTCACAGACTGGGTACCAGTAAGCTGGAGCCATGGAAGGAGGCTTAAGTATGGCAAGAAAGGTGGACTTAGCTGGGTTTCATGGGCTCCCTGTGGATTGACTAATTTGAATATTACAGACCCTAGGGCCTAGGGGCTATCCCTAGTTGTTTGATATCTGGCCCTGGGAAGATTAGAGTGGGTGCATAGTGGCCCCACAGTGTGAGAGCTTGAGAAGGGAAGTGGTTAGGGTATAGATTTAATCAGCCTCAAAACTGGGTCAAGATAGCATTTAAAAAAAAGGAAAAAACACTATGTTACAATATCACACTGATATCGCTCTATTGGAATGTAAATCACTTGATGACACGTATCTCTGAGTCATCATTGTATATCCTATAATTCTTGTCATAGGAATGAATAAATGAAATATAGCACCCCACTAACAGGATTACAAAATTCAGGTTCCACAAGTAATAATGTTTCTCTGATGGAACTTTTCAGCACTCCTGCCCAAAATGTCAAGAAGAGATCTACTATGTCTTCCAGCTATGGCTCGAGCAGAAGAGTCAGGTATTCTGCTCCCATGACCAGGAACAGGGCTAGATCTCACCCTGTGGGAAGCCACAAGTAATACTTTCCATTTTCTGGGGTTATGGCTCTACTGGTATGGAATCTATGAGTGGGTAAAAAAGGTAGATTTGGAACCTACAGAAGCCTGAGGTAAAGATTAGGTGAGGAGGAATTCTGAGCAAAGGGAAGAAAGGGTGACTTATATGATGTAACCCCCAGCAATGATCCTAGTCAAGTGTGTTACCTTTGAAAAGACAACATGTTTTCTTCCCCAGCTGTCCACACAACCAGGTTTTGAATTATCTCCTACAGCTCTTCTCCCTATAAAACCACCAGAAAATGCATAAAGATGTGTGTGTGTAGTATTTCCCTAAAATAAATTTCCCTTCTCCTTTGTTACTCACTTAAATCTTTCAAGAAAATATAAAACCACAATTTGGGACATTGGGAATGACTTCTAGATACAAAAGTGATATGCGATCAGGAAAACATTTAGCCTTATGAGTAGTGTTCCCTCATTAGAACCCAACGAGATTTATTTCCTGGTGAGAGATTGGGAAGGGTTAGCAGGTAGGCAGCATGTACACCAGGCCCTGGGATTTCTAGGCACAAGTCCCGGGTTGCATGGTGCTGTATACCTGAGAAGTTGTAAAAGGAGAGAAAGAAGAAGAGATAGAAGAGATGTTCTAAGTAATGGTAAGAAGTGTAAGTACCAACCAGTTGGAAATCCCAATCCCAGATGGTCTTCAAATAGTAAGCTTTGTTAAATATGATCAAGAGGTGCAGGCCATTTTTACTTGCTTGTTTGCTTGATTTTTTTTTTTTTTTTGATTCTCTTTTGGGAGCATTCTTTACATTACCCTATTGTCATTGAGTCAATTCTGACTCATAGTGACCCTGTAAGACAGAGTAGAATTTCCCCATAGGGTTTCCAAGGCTGTAATCTTTAGGAAAGCAGACTGCCACATCTTTCTCCTGTGGAACCACTGGTGAGCTTGAACCACCAACTTTTCATTTAGTAGATGAGTGCTTAACTGCACAACCAGGTCTCCTTTACATTAGCAGGACTGAAAAATGTGTTGATTTTGGCAAGCTCATTTTCATTTTTTGGTATCAGATTTCATTGGGACAAAAACCCTCAATGATAAGAACACACATTTGCAGTTCTAACTTCTGTGAAAACATGAGACCACCGTGGTTTCTTGGCAAAGAACTTGACACTTTTGCTTTAGAAGTAGATCTGATATCATGCTTATGGAAGCACAAGAAATGACTTCCTACCTAGTATGATTTTAGAGATATGGCAAGACTAACAGCCAATGCTTCCCTTTACACTAGCTGGCTGACCCTCCAAATTTTACCCTGATAGCTTTGACATCTTTAGAGCTTCATATCTCTGTTAACAAGGAAATTCTTCTGGGGGAATTAACAATAGTAATGATGCCTTAAACTTACTGATCATGCTAGTCCTTTTAGCCACACGTTTGCTAATCCTTGTATATATGAAATAGATGGCTTTATCTCTATTTTACATAGGAGATATTTACATGAAGGAAGGTGACATGGGAGAGAAGTATCATGTCACACGGCAAGAAATGACATAACCAGGATTCAAACCGCATGTTTGCTCTTCAATATTGTTACATTGGGCAGTCTCCCTGGACCTCAATTTTCACAACTCTAAATGAAACTTAAAACTAGATCTTGTAACAGTTTCATACGGTTTCCATGAAGACTTAAAGCTTTATGTGTTACCTAGCACAAAATAAGAGTTCTGGCAAGGAGAATTGTTTGTAGAATCAGAAATTCTCTTTCATGGTCAATTTCAGTATAGCAAGTTCTAGAATTTGTAGTATATTCTTATATCCTTCATTGACTTAGCATGTTACTGTTAAGAGAGAAGAAAACAGGAAAAATAACTTTCCACCAATAATTTGCTTCTGAGTTTGATGGACTGATGTTTTAGAATAAGCAAACCTACTGTTGCTTAGCATAGCAATAAATGTAGAGCTTTATAATAAGTCAGACTCTTTTCTCTAGAGACTGTTTTATAACCACATAAACCATAAAAACAAACATTTCTAAAGAGTAAAATTGCTTAGAAACATTAACATCTGAAGTGTGTTATTTAAATTAAATAGAAATAAATACTAGAATAAAGTATTTATTATCCTCTAGTACTTATTCATATAACATAGTGAAAAGCTGATCATTATAGAATTTTGACTGTCAACAAAGATTAATGGTATTACCTAATTATTTGACTCTGAAAATACTGTTGAATTCACTACTCAATTTGAAGAAAAAAAAAAAAAGAACATTGTGAATACTTTCATTATGAAAACATAAAAAACTGAGATTGCAAACTTCTGTTTTATGGTTTTATCTTTGATTGGTGACTGAGCTCATTGACAGGTTTTGTAAATAGGTAATCAGTCTTCAAATTTAAACTCTCTATGACATAGACAGCACTTTTCTCTCTCTCTCTCTCTTCTTTAAAGGCATTGCTTTAACCTGAGGAATTTTTTGTAGATTGCAATTCAGGGATTCTTTATGACTTCATCTTGGAGTTTTGCTATAAAGCTGTACTGTATACAAGTAATCAAAAATGTTTGCATACTTTCGATATGAACTAATCAAAATACCCATTAAGCATGCTAACAAGCACACCTGTTATCATTAACGGATTTATTCTCTAATTTTATATGATTAGCACAATCAAATTAAAAGGTGAAAACATATGATGATAATAACAACCTCTTTATAAAGTATAAGTAATTATTAGTGTAAATAGTATTAGTAGTGATTACAAAAATACATTTCAGAAGCTACATGCTAATATGGTAACAGTACCTTTATTTATAAGCAGAACTTTTTTTTTTTTTTTTAACAAGGGAAGTAAGTACTGTAAGCGCGTTCTCATTTTTTTCACTGATACCCCAAATTGGATATGTAAGGATTTTAGAAGGATCCCTGGTGGTGCAACACTAAGAGCTCCACTTCCATCTGAAAGGTTGGAGGTTCTAACCCACCCAGTGGCTCTGCTGAGAAAAAAGTCTTGCTCCCATAAAGATTACAACCTTGGAAACCTATGAGGCAATTCTACTTTGTCTTGTGAGGTTGTTATGAGTTGAAAATCAACTCTATGGCACCCATCAACAACAAGGATTCTAAACAGTACAATCACCCAGTCCAACTTTCAATTTCCTACATTTAGATTGAGAGCTGTACATTGTATTCTTTAATTCTCCTTTACTCTGCTATAGTTTCTCTTTCACTCTTAACCGTTTCTTCACTTTCATTTTTTCCAGAAAATACTTTGGATTTTTTTTGGTTCATTTCATATGTTTATCTAAATAATTTTCAAATACTAGCATGCAGAATAGATCAGTAATGCTGCTATAGAGCTTCTTTGTTTGCTCTCTCTTACTACAGATTTTAATAAGCACCATTAAAAACTAAAAAAGAATTTGACATACATATGTCATAAAGAAACTTCTTTATTCTGGGGTTTCTGGAGACTAAAAATGGGGAAGATTTTAACCTGCTAATGATATGCAGCTCTATATTATGTGCACTTAATAGCCATACTGTAAGTACTGTTTTTAACTGTAGTACAAATACTGTGTTTTTACAGAATAAAAATACTATATAGGTTTTCCTCTTAACCACAATGGCACAGACATAAATGTTAATTTCCAATGCACAATATTTATCTTAGTTATCTAGTTCTGCTATAACAGAAATACCACAAGTGGATGGCCTTAACAAACAGAAAGTTATTCCCTTACAGTCTAGGAGGCTAGAAGTCTAAATTCAGGGTGCCACCTCTAGGGAAAGTCTTTCTCTCTCTGTCAGCTCTTAGGGAAGGTCCTTGACATCAATCTTCTCTTGGTCTAGGAGAGTCTCAGTGCAAGGACTCCAGGTCCAAAGGACGTGCTCTGCTCCCATCTGGTTTCTTGGTGGTAGGAGTTTTCCCCTGTTTGTCTGCTCACTTCTCTCTTTTATATCTCAAAAGAGATTGACTTAAGACATAACCAAATCTTGTAGATTGAGTCCTGCCTCATTAACATAACTGCTTCTAATCCTGCCTCATTAACATCATAGAGGTAGGATTTATAACATATAGGAAAATCACATCAGATAACAAAATGGTGGACAATCACACAGTACTGGGAATCATGGCCTAGCCAAGATGACACATATTTTTGAGGGGCACAATTCAATCCATAACAATGTTAGAGTATAATTTTCTAATATTTATGCAAACTAGTTAGAATTGAGGAATAGAAACTTTTCTCTGATTTTATAATAAAAGAGAAATGTTAACTAATCAATCAGGATAACATTAAGGCTCAAGAATGGATACAACTTTCCTCTTTTTCCTTCTGGACTCAAATACCCATAGTTCATCATCTTTGCAGAAAAGCCATTCTGGTTCTTCCAAGCATGTAACTCTTGGCCTAAGTGACTCAACCCAAGTTCATAAGTCCGGAATGTACCAAGCAGGCAACCCCATCAGCTGTCATAAGCAAAGCAAGGAAGCGGCATGTGTCTTGAGACTAACTAGCACCAAGAGAGACAAAACTCCAAGATAAAATCACGTCAAGAATTACAATTCCATTGGTTACTGTCTCCAATATGCTCTGCAGTGCTGTGAAAGGGCTTTGAACAGCAGAATGCTCCAGATCTGTGTCTGTTCCACTGGAAGCCAAAGAAAGCTGCAGCACTTTCTCCCAGTCAACAATCCCATGGGCATTTGTTGAACATCTACTGTATGCCAGATTTGACCATGCTCAAATTTGGGGATTGAGAGGCAAACAAGACATGACTTCTTCAAACAAATAGCTCTTCCTTTTCTGCCTCTGGTCCCTATAAATAAAAGATGAATAAATGTTGCCCTCATTAGTTTAAAATGGGTTACCAGTGACATAGGCACCTTAATCAGCAGTCTCAGTAATACGGCTCCTGCAAATTTCCTTTGGTTTTGTATTTAGGACAGTAGACACATTTGGTCTTGAGAGACAATGCTGCCCAGTCATTCACTTTCAAGGAATTGCACAAAACACTGTTGGCACAAATTTTCTTTTTCCTAAAGAGAGAGAACATCACATTCTTTGTATCTTCATTTGTTTTATTTGTTGTCAAAATTGTTATAGTGTCTAACTGGCTAATTCACAGAATAATAACTCCGAGAGAGAGAGAGAAAGAAAGAAAGAATGTATGCATCAGTGGGATTTGGGAGCAGATGTAACATACAAGAAATGGAGTCAGAAATCAGAGTTAGAAATGAGAGAATGAAGCAAACATTTCTCAATCAAGATCCCAATCAAGAGTGCGTTGGAGAAGAAAAGCTATTCGGACTCATATGAATGATAGTCAGGATCTAAAAGATTATAAACAGAAAGCAAATATCCCGAGACGCTGAGCATGATGCTTCCTCCAAATGAGACTGTTTCAAGTCAATTCTTCCAAGAATAGGTCACTGAGTATTTCTGACCTTTTCCAGAATTTTAAGACTTCCTGTTTTATCATTTAGCACTTGAAAACATTGAATACTTGCCTGAAGATGTTTACCAGGAAATTAAGCAATAATTACAACATTTAAACCTTAGTCAACTTTGATACTGTTTGTGAGCAGTTAGAAATCATCATCAATCATCTTTGACTATAGGAAGAGAGATTAAATCAATTCTACAGAAAAAAAGGTAGGAGTGTGGGAAAGCCACGTCTCATAGATCAATGTAGAGCTTCCATTTCCAACCGTACAGCCTCTTATTCTTCATGAACATAACAAACTTTATTCATATCAAAATTAAAGGTCAGTGAAGCACTTGATCAGCACTGACTGGCAACTTCCATCAACGCTAACATTTCTAATCCTTATGTGCTCTTAAAAGCAGAATTTGAATTTTATAGCTGACATGTCAACT
>NW_004444092.1:218280-222057 GCF_000243295.1 Trichechus manatus latirostris
TCTTTAATGAGATTCCAAATTTGAAACAGATAATGAAACGCTATCGCTCATCATCACACAGTAAAAGTATGCTACTAAACCGTTTTTTAACAGGTTACATTACCAGAGGAGGTGATTTGGGCCCATCATGTGTCACATAATTAGATTTTGAAAGCACGGAGAGGATCCCGTTGGAAAGCTGCGGACTGTAATACCCCAGGAGTTTGTTTCCTGAACAACCAACAAAGGACCAGAAAAGAAGAGGAAAAGAAGAACTTAACAATACGTGTGTTTTCAGAAAATTACTGGATGCTAGTCTCCCTCGAAACACATGCAAAGCTCTCATTAGCAGTAATAGAAAGTGCATACTATGGAATTTGGAGAGGATATGAAATCAAAGTGTCCTGAATATTACATTTTAAATGAACTTTTTTTTCTGGCATGAGTTAAGAAAAGTGAGATTCTGGTAGAACTGCCAATAGTAAACACAGCTTGTATCGTTATTTATGGAAAAAACAGAAGAAATTGGAAAGTAAATGAGAAAAATAATCTGAAACCCTCTATTGAAATTTTATAATGAAATTAAAAATAAAAAATAAGTGATCAGTTTTTTTTGATACACTGCATGTGACCACCACAGGTGATCCTTTCTCATTTAACAACCATATACATAGTTTTTTGCTTAACATTTATAACGGTGAGCAAATAATAGATAACACAATGTATCAACATATTAAATTTACTATTTTATTTATTTAATAAACTTTCACTGGACTATAAAGATAAAGCTTAGAGTTACCGTGAGGATTAAAGAGTTGAAAAGCACTGCCCCTAATCTCAAACAAAAAGAAGCAAAACAAAAAATCAACAAGTATTCTCGATCTTTATGGGTCTTAAAAAAGAAGTGATTAGACCAACATTTACTCATTTATTAAGAGCTTGTTTGTGTTTAATTTTATTTGATAGAAGAAAGATAGCAAGCTAAAGATGAGACAGCATCACGACTAGCTATCATATATCTATATAACTATGATATACTGTCCATATGTTTCTATGGATATATTTTTTAAATTAATGAGATTATTTGTTACATTAATTTTTCCTTTTGATTACTAAAGAAAGGCAAGTGCATTAATTAGGAAATATCTTAAAAAGGTACAACTGTTACAATTCCAACAATGTTTAGTTTTTCTATTCTGTTTTTTTTTTTTTTTTAAATAAATATTGAGTTTTCTTTATGTAGCTGAGATTATGCTATTACATCCAGGCTTTCCACTTTATATTATTTCTAATGAAGTATCAGACAATTAAAGCTTTTTTGTTCCATGGATGATTTTAATGGATATTATTACCTTGTGCATGTATACCATAATTTACTTAATTCCTCTTATGTTAAATTTTTATTCTGCTTCCAATTTCTGACATTGTGAATAGAAAACTCTAAGTTTAAATTGCTCTGTACATTTTTAGTGAGTGTATAGATATTTGGAATTAAAATTATTGAATAAAGGTAAATGTTTTCTGCTGAGAGACTTTCCAAATTTACGTATTTCCATTGTATAGTCTGAGAGAGCCTCTCCATCAGCACTGAGCCAAGTTATTTTTTTTTTCCTAATATTGTGGATGTTCCATGAGATATTTCAATTCCACCTCTTCTCACATTCCTGCTTGCAAACTTCTTATTCATATTTGGTCCATTGTTTAGAGGTCACTTCCTCTGGTGAGCCTTCCATGACACCACAGTCTGGTAAATTCCCCTTCTATTTGTTCTCAAAACACCTTTAAATTGCCTTATTCCAACACCATCGCAATAAATAATCTGTTGTCTTGGTAGAACTGCCACTAATTTACAAGTTATAAGGACAGTGGCTTCCTCTGTCTTGTTCTCTGAATACCCAGTAGTTAGCAAAGTCCCTTGCACTAACTCAATAACTATTCAACCAGCAGATATTGTTGTTGTTGCTAGGGGCCATCGAATTGATTCCATTTTACAGTGACCCTATGCACAACAGAACAAAACACTGCCTGGTCCTGAGCCATCCTCATGATTGTCGTTATGGCTGAGCCCATTGTTACAGCCACTGTGTCCATCAATCTCATTGAGGGTCTTCCTCTTTTTTGCTGACCCTCTGCTTTACCAAGCAAGATGTCCTTCCTCAGGGATTATTCCCTCCTGATAACGTGTCCAAAGTATGTGAGACGAAGTCTCGCCATCCTTGCTTCTAAGGAGCGTTCTGGCTGTACTTCTCCCAAGATGATTTGTTCATTCTTTTGGCAGTCCACGGTATATTCAATATTCTTCCCTAACACCATAATTCAAAAGCATCAATTCTTCTTTGAGCTTCCTTATTCATTGCTCACCTTTCTCATGCTAATGAGCCAATTGAAAACATCATAGCTTGAGTCAGGCACACCTTAATCCTCAGGGTGACATCTTTGCTTTTTAACACTTTAAAGAGGTCTTTTGCAGCAGATTTGCCCAGTGAAAAGCGTCCCTTGATTTCTTGACTGCTACTTCCATGGCTGTTGATTGTGGATCCAAGGGAAATGAAATCCTTGACAACTTCAATCTTTTCTCTGTTTATCATGATGTTGCTTATTGGTCCAGTTGTGAGGACTTTTGTTTTCTTTATGTTGAGGTGCAATCCACACTGAAGGCTGTAGTCTTTGACCTTCGTCAGTAAGTGCTTCAAGTCCTCTTAATTTTCAGCAAGCAAGGTTGTGTCATCTGCATATCACAGGTTGTTAATGAGTCTTCCTCCAATCCTGATGCCCCATTCTTCTTCATAAGGTCCAGCTTCTCGGATTATTTGCTCAGCATACATATTGAATAAGTATGGTGAAAGGATACAACCCTGACACACACCTTTCCTAACTTTAAACCATGAAGTACCCCCTTGTTCTATTGGAATGACTACCTCTTGGTCTGTGTACAGGTTCCTCATGAGCACAGTTAAGTGAAATTCTCATTCTTCTAAATGTTTTCCATAATTTGTTATGATCTGCACAGTCGAATGCCTTTGCATAGTCAATAAAACACAGGTAAACATCTTTCTGGTATTCTCTGTTTTCAGCCAGGATCCACTGGACATCAGCAGTGGTATTCCTGGTTCCATGCTCTCTTCTGAATAGTCAACCAATAGATATTAAACTTGCTGCATTCAACCAAAAAAACTAAACCCACTGCTGTGGAGTCAATTCCAACTCCTAGCAACCCTATAGGACAAAGTTGAACTGCCCTATAGGGTTTTTAAGGTTGAAATCTTTAAGGAAACAGATTGCCACATCTTTCTCCCATGGAGTGGCTGGTGGGTTCCAACCACCAACATTTTGGTTAACAGCTGAGTGCTTTAACCACTGCACCACCAGGGCTCTGTCTTGCTATATATTAGCTCCCCTTTTATCATCCTGTTTGCCCTTGTTTGTTTTTTTCAGGAAGTCTGTAGGCTCCCTGGGGCCAAGGACAATATCTATGTCGTTTATATTGTATTCCTATTAAATGTAGTTTTATCTGTAATAACTTGATATGTGAAAAATACCGATTTACATTTTTAAACCAGCATAGATTTGATTATGAATAAAATAGAATTTTTTATGTTCTCATTAGTCTTTCATTACACTTTATAATTTGTTTTTGTTCATTTGTCTATAGATATATTTGCATTATTTATATTAGTTTGCATAGAGTCTTTATATATTCATGATATAGTCTGTGAATTTTATAAGTGACACATTTTTTCCAAGTTTATTTTTGAACACTTAATTTACTTCTTTTACACACAACAGCTTTTCCTTTGG
>NW_004444092.1:223440-224606 GCF_000243295.1 Trichechus manatus latirostris
CACTGAGTGGCTGGTGGGTCTGAACTGCTGGCCTTTTGGTTAGCAGCTGAAGCCTTAATCATTGCTCCTCCAAGGCTTCTAATAGAGATAACGAGATCATTTAAAATATACTTGTCTGGGCCTAGAGTTTGTATCTTCATGATATTTTATGGCAATCCACTCTGATTTATCTTTTAAATGGCTATACACTATTCCTTTACTATTTAGTTTTAAACTTCATGTTAATAAATAGCACAAATTTGAACTTTATTATCAATGCAATCAGATTACATTTGCCTTTAAACATAAACCAAAGAAACCAAAACCTTTGCTGCTGAGTCTATTTCAACTCATAGCAACTCTATAGGACAGAGTAGAATTGCCCCATAGGGTTTCCAAGGAGCAGGTGGTGGATTCGAACTGCCGACCTTTTGGTTAGCAGCCAAGCTCTTAACCACTGCACCACCAGTGCTCCTGAGAAGTTAAAACAGTTTAATAACTTATATATTTTGAGTTATTTGACAGATTTTTCCTAATGAAATCTTTATTTTTATGCTGTTTACTGCTTCCTGTTGTTTTGTTTGTTGCCCACTTAAATTATGTACTGATCACTTTTATCTCTGTAATTATTGAAAAACAAACCTATATGTATTTATTTTTAATGGCTTACTTATGCTTATTAGGTAAATGTCTAAATGTATGACTTTGAACTAAAATAATCATTTTTATACTTAAATAGGCTAAACAAGAAAGTTAGTATCTGTCTGTCTATCTAGCTAGTTAGGTAACTAGCTACCTATCAACTATCTATCCACCCATCCGTCTACTTAAATTGCTAGTATTTGAAAATGTTATTTGGAGACATGAGCTAGATTTTTATCACCATATTTTTACACAAATAGCACATGCCTTCTACGTTTGTTTGCAAACTGCACCCTCCCTCCATGAGGTATTTTCGTAAGAACCCTATACTAATTTTTTTACAGCAACATGTAAAAAAAAAAAATTGGTATAGCTGTGCTGATGAAAATACCTTGAAGAGGGAGGCACAGTTGACAAACAAATGTAGTAGGTGTGCATTATTTGTGTAAAAATATGATACATAATTTTTATATTTAAACTTACAAATAGAAACTCCATAGATACATCCAAACCCCCTGAGGGACTGAATTGCTGGGCTGAGGGCT
>NW_004444092.1:226589-228756 GCF_000243295.1 Trichechus manatus latirostris
CCAAACTAGTGTATAATGAAGCAGGCTCACTATGCCTGCTATTGCCCTGCCCCTCCCTGATAAGGTGGTGAGAGCTGTCATCCCCATAGATGAGCAAGCAGCAAAACACTCCTAGCCCACCAGCCCTGACATATCATAACAAAACAAAAAAGTAGGATGAAACAAATGAACATAAAACGAATAAATAAAGAAAAAAATACTTTAGTGTCTCAAAGACAGAAGACAATATCAAAACATATAAAAAAGTAGGACAAGATGGCTCCATCAAGTGACCAAAATAAAGATTCAGATGATCTTCAGTAGAAAATGAAATTACCTGATAAGGAATTCAAACAACTAATACTTTTGGCTCTGCAAGAGATTAGGAAAGAGATCAAGGAAAACACAGACAAAACCAAGATAAAAATAGCCAAAATCAAGGAAAATACAGACAAAGCAATAGAAGAATTCAGGAAGATATTACAAGAACAAAATGTCAAAATAAATGAAAAATTAGAAATCAGACAAAAATAACAATTAGAAATCCAAAAGATAAACAAGAAATTTTCAGAAATGAACAACTCAATAAAAGTCTTAGGAGCAAATTTGAAAAAGATAAGACAGAATCAGCCAGATTGAAGGTAAATCCATGGATACCATTTTGTTTGAGGAAAAGTCAAAGAAAAAAATGAAGGCAATCTAAGAATTATGTGTGACACAATCAAGAGCAAAAAAAGTACATGTGATCAGTGTTCCAGAACAAGGGAAGAAAATGGAAAACACATAGAACATTGTTGAAGATTTGCTAGTAGAAATCTTCTTAAATATCATGCTAAATAAAAACCTGAACATCCAAGATGCTCAACGAACCCCATTGTAGGATAGACCCCAAAATAAATCACCAAGACATATCAAAATCACACTTGCCAAAAGCAAAGACAAAGAAAGAATCTGAGAGCAACACGATAAAAATGAAAAGTCACTCACAAAAGGGAGTCAATATGACTAAGCTCTGATTACTTAGCAAAAACTATGCAGACAAGAAGGCAATGGGATGACATATACAAAACCTTGAAATAAAAAAACTGCCATCCAAAAATAATATCTCCTTCAAAACTCTCTCAAATACAATAGCAAATTAAGATATTTCCAAATAAACAGATATTAAGGGAATTTGTAAAAACCAAACCAAACTTATAAGAAATATTAAAAGTAGTCCTTCAGTTAGAAAACCAACAACATCAGACAACAACCAGTGTCTATGACATAGGACAGCTCAGCCAGATATCTACCTATATAAAGAACACTCAATAATAAAGCAAAGCTAAAAAATTTAAAACAGGGAAGCAAAGACATCAATCTGTAAATGATGACAGCATTAAAACAATAAAATGAGGAGTAAATGGTGTAGGTATAGAATTTTCAAATGGAGAGGAAGACAAGTCTATACCACATAATAAAACAATGGCTCAAACTTAGAAATATAAGGATAAATTTCAAGGAAATCTCAAAGAAAGTTAACAAAACTACTCATCAAAATAAAAAAGAAGAAAACAAAGACTCAGTAAATACAAAATCTAAATTTATGAAAGATATGAAAAGAAAATCCACAAACAAAAGGAACTCAGCTCTGAAAAATAAAAGGAATGAATAAAACATCAACACCAAAAAAAAAAGGCACAACAATGCATCAGCAATAAATTCTTACCTATTGATAATCACACTGAATGTAAAGGACTTAAATATGCCTGTAAAGAGACATAGAGTGGCAGAATGGATAATAAAATACAATCCATCAGTATTCTGTCTACAAGAGACACACCTTAGACACATAAATATATTAAAAATAAAAGGATGGAAAAAAATATATCAAGCAAAAAGTAACCAAAGAAGAGCAGGAATGGCAATACTAATCTCAGATAAAATAGACTTTAAGACAAAATCTAACATAAAGACAAGGAAGGACATCATATAATAATTAAAGGGATGATCCACAAAGAACAAGTAACCTTAATAAATATCTAAACACCCAATGACAGGGCTCCAAAATACATAAACTCTAACAGCACTGAAAAGAGAAATAGACAACTCCACAATAATAACAGGACACTTCAACACACCACCCTCGGTAAGGGAAAGGACATGTAGAAAGAAACTAAACAAGGATACACAGGATCTAAAGGTCACA
>NW_004444092.1:229013-230376 GCF_000243295.1 Trichechus manatus latirostris
AAAAATCAAAGAAGGAATAAAAAAATTCCTAGAATCAACTAAAAATGAAAATATATCCTACCAAAACCTTTGGGACACAGCAAAGGCAGTCCTCAGAGGTCAATTTATAGCAACAAATGCATACATCAAAAAAGAAAGGGCCAAAATAAAAAAGCTAGCCCTCCGACTCGAACAAATAGAAAGACAACAGCAAAAGAAGTCCACAGGCACCAAATGAAAGGAAATACTAAAGATAAGAGCAGAAATAAATGAACTAGAGAACTGAAAAACAATAGAAAGAATCAACAAGACCAAAAGTTGGTTCTTTGAGAAGATCAACAAAATCGACAACTGGTCAAACTGACGAAAGAAAAACAGGAAAGGAAGAAAATAACCTAAATAAGAAATGAGATGGGGGATATTATAACAGATTCAACTGAAATAAAAAGAACCATTAGCAGAATACTATGAAAAATCGTACTCCAGTAAATTTGAGAACCTAGGAAATGGACAAATTTCTAAAAATACTCTACCTACCTAAGCTAACACAAGCTGAGATAGACAATCTGAATAGACCCATAGCAAGAAAACAGATTTAAGACATTAAAAAAAAAAAAAAAAAACTCCCAACAGTAAAAAGTCTGGCCCAATGACTTCACTGGAGAATTCTATCAACCATTCAGACAATAGCTCACACCAGAACTACTCAAACTATTTCAGAGCATAGAAAAGGAAGGATACTCTCAAATTCATTCTATGGATCCAGCACAATCCTGATACCAAAGCCAGGCAAAAACACCACAAAAAAAAAAAGAAAATTGCATACCAATATCTCTTGTGAATATAGATGCAAAAATACACAACAAAATTCTAGGCAATAGAATACAGCATCATATCAAAAATAATACACCATAACCAAGTGGGATGCATACCAGGTGTGCAAGGATGGTTCAACATTAGAAAATCAATCAAACTAATCCACCAGATAAATAGAACAAAAGAAAAGAAACATATCTTCATTTCAATCGACACAGAAAAGGCATTTGTGAAAGCCCAACACCCATTCCTGATAAACGCTCTCAATAAAATAGGAATTGAGGGGAAATTCCTAATATAATAAAGGCATCTATACAAAACCAAGAGCCAACATCATTGTCAGTTGAGAGATGCTGAAAGCATCCTCCCTGGGAATGGAAACGAGACAAAGATGCTTCTTATCACTACTTATATTAAACATTGTGCTGGAAGTCCTAGCTAGAGTAATAAAGCAAGAAAAAGAAATAAAGGACATCTAAACTGGAAAGGAAGAATTAAAACTATATTTGCAGATTATACGATCCTATATGTAGAGAACCCCAAAGATTCCACAAGAAAACTACCAGAA
>NW_004444092.1:230478-234836 GCF_000243295.1 Trichechus manatus latirostris
CCCTAAAATCATACAATACTTAGGAATAAATCTAACCAGAGACATAAAAGACCTATACAAAGAAAATTACAAAACTCTATTGCAAAAAACCAAGAGAGACTTACATAAATGGAAAAACATACTGTGATCATGGATAGAAAGACTCAACACTGTGAAAATGTCAATTCTACCCAAAGCAGTCTACAGATATAATGCAATCCTGATCCAAATACCAACAGTATTTTTTAATGATACAATTAATCACCAAATTTATATGGAAATGAAAGAGGGCCCAAATAAGCAAAGCGTTATTGAAGAATAAGAACAAAGTAGGACGTCTCGAACTACCTGATCTCAGAACCTACTATATAACCATGGTACACAAAACAGCCTGGTACTGGTACAAGGACAGACACATAGACCGTGGAACAGAATCGGGAACTCAGACAAAAATCCATCCACCTGTGGTCAGGCTGATCTTTGACAAAGGACAAAAGTCCATTAAATGTGGAAAATACAATCTTTTTAACAAACAGTGCTAGCAAAACTGGATGTCCATCAGTAAAGAAATGAAACAAGACCAATACTTCACACCACACACAAAAAACTAAGTCAAAATGGATCAAAGACCTAAATATAAAACCTAAAACAATAAAGATCATGGAAGAAAAAATAGGGTCAATGCTATGGGCCTCTAATACATGGTAGAAATATGATACAAACCATAACTAACAATGCACAAACACTAGACAATAAACTAGATAACTGGGAGCTCCTACAAATTAAACACTTAATGCTCATCAAAAGACTTCACCAAAATAATCAAAATAAAACCTACAGACTGGGAAAAAAAATTTTGGCTATAACATATCCAACAAGGGTCAAACCTCTAAACTCTATAGAATACTTCAAAACCTGTACAACAAAAGAAAATCCAATTAAAAATGGGCAACAGATATAAACAGACACTTCACCAAATTGTCTTCACCAAAGAAGACATTCAGACAGCTAACGAGGAAATGTTCCTGATCACTAGCCATTACAGAAATAGAGATCAAAACTACAATGAGATACCATCTCACCCTGACATTATTTGCACTAATCAAAGAAACAGAAAATGACAATTCTGGAGAGGTTGTGGGCAGATTGGAACTCTTATCCATTGCTTGTGGGAATGTAAAATGGTACAACCACTATGGAAAATGATACGGCACCTCCTTAAAAAGCTAGCAATAGAAATGCCATACAATCCAGCAATCCCACTCCTAGGAATATATCCTAGAGAAATAACAGTCATCACACGAATAGACATATGTATACCCATGTTCATTGGAGCATTATTCACAATAGCAAGAAGACAGAAAGAACCTAAGTGCCCATCAGCACATGAATCAGTAAGCAAAATATAGTACTTACACACAATGGAATACTACTTAATGTTAAAGAACAGTGATTAATCTGCGAACATCCCACAGCATGGATGAATTTGGAAGGCATTATGCTGAGTGAAATAAGTCAATCACGAAAGGTCAAATATTGTATGAGACTACTTTATAAAAACTCAAGAAAAGGTTTACATACAGAAAAAAAAAACATATTTGATGGTTACAAGGGAGGGGAGAAATAGGGAGGGGAAATCACTAACTAAACAAGTGTAAACTTTGGTGAAGGGAAAGACAACACACAATGTAGGGGAAGTCAGCACAACTTGATCAAGGCAAAGTCATAGAAGCTTCCTAGACACATCCAAACACCTTGAGGGATGGAGTTACTGGGGCTGAGGTCTGCAGACCATAGTCTCGGGGGACATCTAGGTCAATTGGCATAACATACTTCATAAGTAAAATATTCTACACCCTACTTTGGTGAATATCATCTGGGCTTTTAAAAGCTTGCCAGTGGCCATCTAAGATACGTCTATCGGTCCCATTCTGTCTGGAGCAAAAGAAAACGAAAACATCCAAAGACAGAAGGAAAATATTAGTCCAAAGGACTAATGGACCACATGAATCACAGCCTCCACCAGCCTGAGCCCAGAAGAACTAGACTGTGCCCGGCTACCACCACTGACCACTCTGACAGGGATCACAATAGAAGGTCCTAGACAGCAGGTGAAAAATGTAGAACAAAATTCAAATTCACAAAAAAAAGACCAGACTTACTGGACTGACAGAGACTGGTGAACCCCTGAGACTAAGGCCACCGGACACCCTGATAACTCAGAATTGAAGCCAGTCCTGAAGCCCACCATTCAGAAAGAGATTAGACAGGCCTATAAGGCAAATGGAAACCCTGGTGGCATAGTGGTTAACAGTTCAGCAGCTAACCAAATATCAGCAGTTTGAATCCACCAGGTGCTCCTTGGAAACCCTATGGGGCAGTTCTACTCTGTGGTATAGGGTCGCTATGAGTTGGAATCGACTCTACAGAAATGGGTTTGTTTTTTTTGCTTTTTGTTTTTTTCTTTTTAATAAGACAATAACACACTTGAGGAAAGTGTTTCTTAGTTCAATCAAGTATGTGAGACCAAATGGGCGTCTGCCCAAAAGTAGAGATGTGAAGGCAGGAAGGGACAAGAAAACTGGACAAATGGACAAAGGGAACCCAGGTTGGAAAGGGGCAGAGTACTGACACATTGCAGGGATCACAATCAATGTCACAAAACAATTTGTGTATAAATTTTTGAATGAGAAACTAATTTGCCCTGTAAACTTTCATCTAAAGTGCAATAAAGTTTTTTTTTTTTAAAAGAATATTTTCTTCAAGTATATCTTTAAAGATTATTTTTTCCATAGTATATGATTTCTTTTATAGACATGCCTATGATTTCCAGTCTGGGTCTAGATTCCTTATTTACTTATATTTTAAACTTTTTCTTTCAATATTTAAACATTTCTTTGTCTTTTTCTTGTATTGTTTGGAAAGCTTCTCATACTTATCCTCCTCATTACTAACTTTTTTCTTTATATTTCTCCTTTTTACTGTCTCCAATGCATATTTTAATTCTGCTGCTTAAATTTACTATTAATCTCTCCTTTTTATTTCACTGATATGTTTATTAGATTTCTCTCATCCTGTTTTCCTTGTGCTAGTTTATAGAAGCCACAGATTCATGTAGTTATGAGATGCCAATTGCATTTTTTCTAAACTACTATTCTTTTTCATGACAGAAATATTTCAAAGTTTTTTTCTCAGTATTGAAGGCAGTCTTGCTTTTTGTTTTTTGCAGAATCTTCTCGTAGGCCATGGGTTTTTCTTTTTTTTTTCCTGGGTTTCAACAAATACAAGATCTATTTTGAATCTATCTTTTTCTAGCAAAAAAGTTGAAGCTAGAGCTCTCAGGTAGTTCATCAGTGTGCCCTTAAATCCTACTCACTTCTCATTCTCAGAATCAAATGGGGAGGTTAACTTGATATACTTAGTACCTAGCCCCATTTCTAAAATACAGGATATAGAATATATACTGCAGGAGTATGATAAAATCACATCCTAATAGATACTTTGACAATTCTTGAAAGTCAAATTAAGTCAGAGAGTCTTCATCGTGCAACTTACTACATGCAGGAATGCACATTCTGGCAAGATCTTCCCCTTTCCCTTTTCTATATAACCAAGTTTATGACTTTTCCTAAAATAAAAACATATTCGGAATGCTATGTCCTATAACAGACTACCTCATCCCCACATAATGATGCATTCTGGGATTTGTAATTTCTAGATGAATTAAGAAAGTGAGAAATGGACGGGGAATGGCCAAAAATGGAGAGGAGTACAAGGTACGATTCCTGATTTTCTCAGAGTACGTTTCCCTTGAAATCAGTTGATTGATTTCTGTAGTCTTTTTCCTTTCCAATCATGAAAAATGCATGCCACTTGTATTTATTAACTAGTGAGCACACTCCATTATAAGAGGTTGAGATTTAATTACTCCCTTTATTCACTAACAAGTATCAAATATGCATGGTTGATAACCTTCATATGATGTAAGAATACAGTTCCTACTCATTAAAAAATTCTCCAGTGATTCTCTCAGATATAGTCTATGTACTGAACAGCTCTCATTTATTCCTCCAGATACATTCTCCACCCTTGAACTGCATCAGTGGGCTGCTTTTTGTGCACCAGCTTGGCAAATGAGAGGCACCAGAGGGAAATGGCTGCGGAAAACAGAAGAGAGACTTTAGAGTAGCTATTTTTTCTATTGCCTACCAGTCAGATGGCCATGGGTTTGCTTCATTCTTCTTCTAATGGCCATAGCTCCTGTTTGGTGGCTCTCACCACACAGCACTCTTTCTCTTTCTTTCTCCTTATGAGTCCAAAGGTATTGCACCAATCCTTGTTGTTTTCCTAAACCCATCTGCATATTTATTTTTAATCCC
>NW_004444092.1:245211-246517 GCF_000243295.1 Trichechus manatus latirostris
CGCCTTTCTTTGGAATGGGCACAAATATGAATCTCTTCCAGTTGGTTGGCCAGATAGCTGTTTTCCAAATTTCTTGGCATAGACTAATGAGCATCTCTACCACTGCATCCATTTGTTGAAACATCTCAGTTGATATTCAGTCAATTCCTTGAGCCTTGTTTTTCACCAATGCTTTCAGTGTATCTTGGATTTCTTCTTTCAATACCATCAGTTCTTGATCATATGCTACCTCCTGAAATGGTTGAACATCGAACAATTCTTTTTGGTACAGTGATTCTGTGTATTTCTTCCATCTTCTTTTGATATTTCCTGTGTCATTCAAAATTTTGGCCATAGAATCCTTCACAATTGCAACTCAAACTTTGAATTTTTTCTTCAGTTGTTTCAGCTTGAGAAATGTCTAGCTTGTTCTTCCCTTTTGGTCTTCTAACTTTGAGTCTTCGTACATTTCATCATAATATTTTACTTTGTCTTCTCAAGCTACCCTTTGAAATCTTGTGTTCGGCTGTTTTGGTTCATCATTTCTTCCATTTGCTTTGGCTACTCTACGTTCAAGAGCAAGTTTCAGAGTCTCTTCTGACATCCATTTTTGTCTTTTCTTTCTTTCCTGTTTTTTAAATGAACTTTCACTATCTGCATGTATGATATCCTTTTTTCCCACAACTCATTTGTCCTTGGTCATTAGTGTTCAACGCGTCAAATCTTTTCTTGAGATGGCCTCTAAATTCAGGTGGAATACACTCAAAGTCATATTTTGGATCTTGTATACTGGTTTTAATTTTCTTCTGCTTCAGCTCGTACTTGCATATGAGAAAGTGATGGTTGGTTCCGCAGTCGGCCCCTGGCCTCGTTCTGACTGATGATATTGGACATTTCCATCCTCTCTTTCCACCAGTGCAGTCGATTTGATTCCTAAGTTTTCCATCTAGTGCAGTCTACGTGTATAGTTGTCTTTATGCTGTTGGAAAAAGGTATTTGCAGTGAAGAAGTCATTGGTCTTGTAAATTTCTATCATGTGATCTCCAGTGTCATTTCTATCATCAAGGCCATATTTTCCAACTATCAATCCTTCTTCTTTATTTCCAACTTTTGCATTCCAATCACCAGTAATTATCAATGCAAATTGATTGCATATTTGATCAATTTCAGACTGCAAAAGTAGGTAAAATCTTCAGTTTCCTCATCTTTGGCCTTAGTGGTTGGTGCGTAAATTTGAATAATATTTGCATTAACTCGTCTTCCTTGTAGGTATATGGATATTATCCTATCACTGACAGCATCGTACTTCAGAATAGATCTCGAAATG
>NW_004444092.1:248013-249777 GCF_000243295.1 Trichechus manatus latirostris
AATCTCTTTTGAGATATAAAACAGCAGATTAAGCAAGCACAATTGGGGGGAAGATAGATGCTGTACTACATGAAGGTCACTAAGCAGCCAAGGAACATAAGCTGAAAAAAAATAAGGACCTTCCCCTAGAGCTGATAGAGAGACAAATCCTTCCCCTAGAGCCAGTACCCTGAATTTGGACTTCTAGACCCTTAAACTGTGAGAAAACATGTTTCTCTTTGTTAAAGTCACCTACTTGTGGTATTTCTGTTATAACAGCACTAGGTAACTAAGACATGACCCAACACAAAAACAGGCAAGGGATTTATCCTTTCAAAAATAGGCTGAAAATTGGCCAATAGGA
Organism: Trichechus manatus latirostris; assembly: GCF_000243295.1. NCBI lineage: Eukaryota > Metazoa > Chordata > Mammalia > Sirenia > Trichechidae > Trichechus > Trichechus manatus. The sequence goes on from NW_004444092.1 coordinate 248,357, forward strand.
ATATAAATAGACGTTCAATCTCATTGGTTATTAGGGAAATGATAATTAAAAACGCAATGAGCTAACACTAGAGTAGAAATGGCTAAAATGAAGAAGATTGACTAAGATTTGGAGTAGGGTGGAGCTTTTTGATACTGTGACTGATGAGTGTGCTGTGATGGTATGATCACCTTGGAAACTGCAGGTGTATACTAAATTTGAATTTACGCATTCCTCTGACCCAACAAGTCCATACTAGATCAGTACTTACAGGAACACTTCATGTCCAAAAACACATTGCAAAAATGTTCATTTAGTATTATTCTTTAGAGTGAAAAATTGTAAACACTCAATTATTCTTCAAAAGAAGAAAGCATAAATAGATAAAAGTATATTTTTCTAATGGAATAGCGTAATGAAAACGAATGAGCTGCTACTCACATCAAATTGGATGAATCTCACAAAAATAATGTTCAGCAAAAGAGCCAGATACAAAAGGAAATATACTATATGGTTCCACTTTTTATAAAGCTCAAAACATGCAGATCTGGTGTTAGAAGTCAGGATAGTATTTAATTTGGTGGAGAAAGAAAGAATAGTGATTATGAGAAGTTATAAGAGTAGATTCTGCTGCCGTATGATTCTGTCTCTTGACCTAGGTGGTAGTTACATACCAAAAAACCAAAACAGTTGCCATAAAGTCAATTCTGACTGCATGTGTTTCAGGGTAGAACTGCACTCCCTAGGAAAGTAGATCTCCAGGCCTTTCTTCACGTGCACCTTTACGTGGATATGAACCACCAATCTTTCTGTTAGTAGATAAGCACTTAACCATTTGTGCCACCCAGCAACTCCTGGTAGTTACATACATGAGTTCATTTTGTGATATTTCAATGATTTACATTTTGCATAGTTTATATCTGAACAGAATTTATTTGAAAATATGAATGCACTATATATAATCCTAATTTTTTTAATTAAATAGAAAAAAGTACTAGAAGGGAATACACCAAATATAAACTTTTTTTTTGTCTCTGTGTGGCAAAATTAACAGTTTCCATTTTTTTCTTCAAAATTTTTTTGTTTATATATGGCTGGTAAGTTAAATTTATAAAACAATCAATCATTTTAAAGGCAATAGAGATGACTGCAAGTTATAAAATGATTCTCTATTCTATTAATACTCAAGTGAGTTATACAATTTTAAAAAATCCTTAATTAAATTAGTTTTTTAACCTCAATCTTTGATTTGCATTATCACTTGTGACATTCCCAGACAATAAGAAGAGGGAAAGCAGTTTATATTGGTTTGTTAAACCATATAATTCCAAAATATATTTGCCTATGGTTCTCAGAAGAAATAGAGATTCCAGTGATCAAAGACACTACTTATATTAATCATTGAGTTGTATTCCATGTTTTAATTCTCCAGAACTTTAGAT
>NW_004444092.1:251210-272342 GCF_000243295.1 Trichechus manatus latirostris
TTCACCAATATTACATAATTACTAAATGAGAGAATCATTCCACTCTAAGTCTGTCCTGATTACATATCTGGGTAGTAATTTCAAACATTTAAAAATGTCTAAGTATTTTGGAAATTTTGTATTTTCCAGTTATTTGTGTTAGTAGGGCAATTTATATAAATTTAATTGAACTTTGTGTTCTTTTGATGGCTCTCTACATTGATTAGATTAACCAGAAAATTGCTAACTATAGGATGTCATTTGTGTTATGTAATGCTGACATGTATAGCTGTTTTCACCAAAAAGGATCTTTTTTTCATTCAGTACAAAATGAGCATATTAGGGGATGATATGACTAAAAAAAAAAAAAAAGTCAAATATATTGACTAGCCTAAAGGGAGAAGCTGAAGCTGTAGTTTTTTCAGTTCAATTTTTATAATAAACTTTGCGATAATAACGTATGTGTAGTGCTAATTTATGGCATTTTTTTTGCATACAATCAACCCTGCATATCCGAGGGTTCCATTCAACCAACTGCAGATTGAAAATACTCAAATAAGAAAGTTCCAAAAAGCAAAACTTGAATTTGCTGAGTGCTGAATCCACGCAAGTCAAGTGATGTGTAAGCATACCCTGCTGTAGCCGCCAGCCATTTCAGAGATCCTCAATCTCTCTGCCACTCTTGTTTGAACTCTGTTCACCTTGCATCTCATTTGTTCAATACTTGTGTTGTGTTCATCCTCTTCTTCTGCGAAAAAATGGCTCCTAAAAAGCAATTAAATGGTCAAAGCAATCCCTCAAAGGCTAAGAGGGAGCTTGAAGTGCTATCTCTTGATGAGAAAACAAAAATCTTAGATCTTTTGAAAAGTGGCATGCCACTTGCCGAAGTGGGCCATAAGGTCAGTAGGAACAAATCAAGCATTTGCACAATAAAGCAGAAAGAAGCTGAAATTGGTCGAAGTGTTAGTATTGTCCCTACAATGGCAAAAATGGTCTCTCTGGTTCAGTAAAGTGCTTGCAAAGTCCGAGAAAGCATTAAGTGTTAAGTATAAGCATTAACAACTATTTACATAGCATTTACATTGTATTAGGTATTATAAGTAATCTAGAGATGATTTAAAGTACATGGGAGGATGTGCATAGGTTATATGGAAATGGCATAGGTTATATGCCATTTTATATAAGGGACTTGAGCAGCTGAGGAGAAATCCACAGGGATTCTGGAACCAATCCCTGCAGATACCAGGGGACGACTGTACATTCATATACATAACAATAGCAAAATCTGGGTAAGGAAATAAGATGAAATCCTTCACACCTTTTCACAGATAAGATAGAAGAGTTCTCAAGACAGTGAACAGCATTTGACATCCTCTTATTTCAAATTTCTACTCTCCCACCTGCCCTGTGCTAAGGCTTAATTTTGCAAAGTTTGTATTTATCATCATTTTTAAAAATTTGATTTTGTATTTAAGCCACCTCAGAGAAGTAGAGTTTCCATTATCAGCCCCAGGATAAAGCTTGTTGTTGTTGTTGCTGGTTGCCTTCCAGTCAGAGCGAACTCATGGAGACCCCATGTGTAACAGAACAAAATGCTGCCCGGCCAATGCCATCCCTCACAATCACTGGTATGCTTGAGTCCATTACCATGGCCACTACGTATTTTGAGTACCTGCCAACCTAGGGGACTCATCTTCCAGCCCTGTACAGGACAATAGATTCTTTTGTAATCCATAGCATTTCCACTGGCTAATTTTCATAGGTTGATCACCAGACCTTTCTTCCTAGTAGTTTGTCTTAGTCTAAAAACTCCTCTGAAACCTGTCCATAATGAGTGACCAGTGGTATAGCTTCCAGGATCATAGCAACATGCAAGCCACCACAATATGACAAACTTGCAGATGGGTGGTGGAGAATAAAGCTTATCCACACATTAATAGTTGAATTATTTCCTTTTAATGTTTACAGTATATGATGCTATGTTAAATACTGGGTATGAATAAGTCCATATTATGGCTATCCCTCTTGCTATAGAGTGCTCCCCATTTTTCCCAGGTCCCCATAGTAACAACATAATAAAGCATTTAGTTGACTGAAGTGAGATCCTACCTCCTGTTACATCAACTGTATTCATAGGATATGCTTACATATTTTGTTTGTTGCGCCTGTGGAAGGTGGTGGTGGGCGTGTGTAAATGTTGAGTCAGAAGTATGAGAAGGAAAAAGGATAATAGAGGACTTCATGATATTTTCCCACCTCTGGCACTAAGACATGAGTCTTTATGATTTGAAGATGAGATATAAAGACTCAAACAATTCTTAATATGAGGTATTTTAGTAGATTCTGGAATAAGCAGGCCTTGAGAGTGTTAGGTACTTTATAGAATCAAGGAAAGATGCATTCTCATGACCCAGATTCCAGTATCATTGTGATACTCTAGGGTTGTTGGCTTTTGAACACTGGATGATAGCATGTATGATTACTGAGCCTCTATGATCTGTGAATATTGCTGAGTAAAAGCAAGAGGAGCAGGAGAGAAGTGCAGAAGACATCATACAGTCCTTGGTGTGCTGATAAATATTTAACTAACTCTCAGGTGAAAAGAGAGAGAAAAAAAAAAAGACTGATTTGTAGCATTTGTTAATTCTTATCGTGTAAATACTTGCACCTTGGGTGATTCTAAGCTACAACATAAAGTCATTTACACAAACAGCACATGTGAACAAACAGGAGCTGGTTTCAGCACACCACTGCAGTAGTCATTCCAGATGAACTGGTAACTTAACAGGGTTTGTCGGGTCCCCGTTTTGGACACTCAGAAATACATGGTAAAACTTTGTGGAAAATGAGTACGTTTGAGCAGTTGGAGTGTTCCGAACATTGTGATTTGATCAAAACCAAAAATTGGACTTCAGGCATCATTTCACTTACACTTAGTATTGCTTGATATAAAACGTAATTTGAGGGTTCTGATCCTATTCTTTGGAACTTCAAGTCCTGTCAGCTCTATAATCTTGGACCCCTCCCCCTACCTGCTCATTAGACCAACTCTATGTTCCAAGCACTATCCTTGTCACTGGGAATATAATGATGAAAAAGACAGGCAAGGCCCCTGCCCTTATCATTTCTTGCTTCAACTATGAAAAATTTCTTCACTTGTTTTATTGTAGCTAGGGTTTTCAGTCCATTCTAACAGACAGAATTTTTTTATTTTTCAAACTGCAAAAATAATGACCTCATTCTCCTATTTAAATTCCACAAATGTCTCTCAGCATTAACCCCTGCCTATCTTATACCAGTATCTATCCCTATCCTTCCCTAGTAAATGCTTAACATTTTCCCTACGGGAGTCATGCTTAACATATGCTTAATCTAGTTCTCTTGTCTTTGCACATGCTGTGTTTTCTGCCTGAAATGCCTTTCCCATTCCACTGTGGAAAAATCCTCTTTATAGTTCAAGATGCAAAAAAAAAGGATCACCTCCTTTGTAAAGCTTTATCCGACATTTCCCAGAAGAAGTTAAGTCTCTGATCCCCCCTCCCACATTCTCAGAGTGCCCCCTAAGCAATTATTTGTTTTTGTTGTGAAAAACCACCACCTATCCACATATAAACACACAAAGCGTGCGCTGCACAGCCTCAGGAGGCTCCATTCACATAAGAGTCTATGTTATGATTAAAGGAGTGACAACCAAACCTACAAAAATGATGCCTCTTGAAGTTTTGTAACATGGCAACCCTGATATTGTATTTTTTCACAAAATGTGTATCCACTGTGGAAAAAAACTTTGCCTTGTCAATTTGTAGAACCTGCCCGTAATTGATTGCTTGACACCCGACTTTTACTAAATAACTTAATGAATCCAAGCAGGCAGCGTCTACCAGCCACTTATATAGGTACGTACTCCTAATGGTGTTGTCACTCAAGACCGTAGGGCCTGATACTCAACTAACCAATAAGCCAACCCTTTGCAAGCCCTCTTTAAACTGCAAAAGACCTCTTTTAAGTGTTAAAAAGCAAAGATGTCACTTTGAGGACTCAGGTGTTCCTGATCTAAGCCATGGTATTTTCAGTCACCTTATATGTATGCGAAAGCCGGACGATGAACAAAGAAGACCGAAGAAGAATTGATGCCTTTTGAATTATGGTGTTGGCGAAGAATATTGAATATACCATGGACTGCCAGAAGAATGACTAAACCTGTCTTGGAATAAGTACAGCCAGAATTCTTAGAATTGAAAATGGTGAGATTTCTTCTCATGTACTTTGGACTGGAATGTTATCAGGAGGGACCAGTCCCTGCAGAAGGACATTATGCTTGGTAAAGTAAAGGGTCAGCAAAAGGGAAGAAGATCCTCAAAGAGATGGATTGACACAGCGGCTGCAACGATGGGCTCAAGCATAGCAAGATTCTGAGGATGCAGGCCCAGCAGTGTTTTGTTCTGTTTTACATGGGGTTGCTATGAGTCGGAACAGACTCTATGGCACCTAACAACATGCAAGACCTGGAATTGAAGTATTTTCAGTTGTTAAAAATGACCACGTTTTAAGTTGGTTGTAGTTGGTTGGCGCTTTATTAGCTCTCAGATGTCTCTAGATTCATATAATTGGCATGTTGTTAAACTATTCCTTGTACCTAGAAGATTTTCATATAGCAACAGACAATAATCTCTGATGAAGCTTTGATTCAGAATTAATTAGTACAGCAAAAGGTTTTGCTTTTGGCTCTGTCCCTTCAGTAAATTGTAATATGACACCTATTTGCATTTACTCAGCACAGCTGGTTTTCATGAAAAGAGCATTTGCTCTCAGAATAATTTAAGGCAAATGCAGAATGGTTTTATTCCTAAAAGAAGAAAACCATGGTGCAAAGCAGGTGGCTTAAATGTGTTATGGACAAATAATCTTTTCCGTACATATTATCTTAAGAAACCCTTTTTCAAGCAGCTTTCCTTTATTCACCAGTTGAAAAACCTGTAATAAAAGATAAATATCATGCAAAATTCTGCAATACCACATTATATTATTCTTTAAGATGCAAATTTTTATATAGTACATTAAGATCATTCTATACTACTTTATCAGATAATTATTCTAATCAAGGCTATTAATCTGTTCTGTTGGAGAAAAACATTTATGGTAGTTTAGTGAACATGAATTTTCAAATGAGTTTTAAATCTGCTTTGAATACATGTATGACACATATAAATAATTAAAATCCATAGACTTTCTTAAGCTATGACTCATAACTTTAAGCATTTTACGTAAAATTAATTTTTTTCTTAAATATGTTTTTTATTGTGACTTTATTTTCATTAAAACATGAACCTGAGAATTTACCACCATAATTTCATTGTGCCATATAATTTCAAAAAAATATTTTAATATAAGAAATTTGATGTGTGGGTGTGAAGATATATTTCTACATGAAATGAACTAAAAATACCTTTGGAGATCTATAATTCTCCAAAGGCTTTGAATAGTGATCACAAGAGGATATGACATTTTATTCTAATAATATGTGTTATCATCCTATGGAGTCATTTTTTTTTTTCCACAAGTGTTTACATTATTACTCATTAATTTACTTGGGCAAATTTAATATTTAGAATATTACTAATTGATTTTTTAAACACTACTCCCTTCTTAACGTGGAAGGATATAAGAAAATATCCCTCTTGTTATGGATTGAATGGTATCCCCCCAAAAAAATGTGTCAACTTGGCTAGTCCATGATTCCCAGTATTGTGTGTGATTGTCCACCATTTTGTCATCTGATGTGATTTTCCTCTTTGTTGTAAATCCTATCTCTATGATGTTAATGAGGTGGGATTAGCGGCAGTTATGTTAATAAGGCAGGATTCAATCTACAAAATTAAGTTTTGTCTTAAGTCAATCTCTTTCAAGATATAAAACGGAGAAGGGAGCAGAGAGAGACGGGGACCTCATACCACCAAGAAAGCGGTTCAGGGAGCAGATCTCATCGTTTGGACTCGAGTTTCTTGCGCTGAGACGCTCTTAAACCAAGGGAAGATTGATGACAAGGAACTTCCTTCAGAGCCCACGGAGACAGAAAGGCTTCCCCTGGAGCTGATGTCCTGAATTCAGATTTTTAGCTTACTAGACTGTGAGAGAATAAACTTCTGTTTGTTAAAGCCATCCACTTGTGATATTTCTGTTATAGCAACACTAGGTGACTAAGGCACCTCTAAATGCAATATTCTCTTTGAAAATTTCCCATATTCCTACAGCAATAAATTAGAAAGAATAAACTTACACTAAAACTAAATTGGATAAAATGTTACCATACTTTGAGTAGTAGTCCAAACATTATTCAGGACTTTTAAAGTGAACCACGTTCTTCATCTTATGTATTAATTATTTATGACAATGTAAAATATTATTATTTTGGAACATAGGTTTACAAGATTCTCAGCTTATATTAAGATATAACCTGTGATTTTTGTCTTATTGAAACCTGAATGAATTTAATCAACAAGTGCCCATTGCAAATCTACATGCAAAGGCACTCAGCACTGTCAGATTCCACTGTTGCAAACACTTGACAATATGCCAAAGTCACTGCTGGTCTCTGAATACCCAAGGAAAAACGCTGCCTTAGGCAGGGGTCTTCTACTGATACGTTACCAACAGAGACTCTCCCAAAGGGTTACTGGAAAAGGCATCATGAGTGTCAGGGTCCATGACTTACAGCCCCCTGACATCTATTTGGTTAGGTAGTAAGATACTTATTTTGCCTGGAATCTCTACAAATCTGTCATACTAAATTCCTTAGTTCATTCTTTTCAGCTACTAGAATTTAAAATCCCTGCCTTACTTAATTATGTCTGTTGAAAAACGTATTAAAAAAACATTGACATATCTATACGTTGCTGCTGTTGTTGTTAGCGGCCATTGAGTTGGTCTCCGGCACGGAAGGTGGAGAATTCTGCCACTGAACCACCAATGTCCGTATGATGCTAATAAGAATATAAAAGTCTTTATCACTCTTCCCCCTAATCAGAAGGACTTATTTCCCTGTTATGAAAAAGAAGCAAGACAATTTCCAAGTTTCTTTCTAGGCCAGAGTTGGTTATTTTCTGGATCAGACAACAATCAGCTCTTTGGTAGCTACTTCTTACAGTAAGTTGGTAGCAACAGCTGAGATAATGACTTCAAACTCTGATCATCCCAGTTAAAGGAATGTCCATCTGTTTTTGATAAGAATTTTAATGTGGCTTCATAAGGCCACGTAGACTTCCATTTGAGCAGAGGGACCCCCTCCTGTGTCAAAGGTGGGAGAGGGCTTTGGCTGGGCTGTGAGGTGATTGGTCTAATCAAAGCCCCCGTGCCTGGGCAGACTTGCACGGAGCTGACTGACAAGGTCTGTGTTTTCCTGCAGTTTTGTAGACCAGGTCTCACTTTAAATTAACAGCCTGACATGTTTTGAAAATATTTGTCTGACACAGTATTTAAAAATGTGTTCTCACAATATGGTAAAATTTTCTCTTACTCTGAATAGAGTTTCCTGCTAAAAGAAATATTTTGGATGAAAAGCACATCCAATCTGTTAAAAGATTACTTATTTACTTAGCCTGTAAATGTAAAACTGTGTGAAAAACAGGCATCATTGAAGGTGGACCTGGATTTTAGGCAGAATGAATAATTTATATTTTAAAATGGTTCTTCTCCAGGTCCATGGGGAGAAGCATCCAGCTGACAGAATATGAATCTCCATACTGATCTTCACTGATGTTTATCTTTGTTGTACCTGTGAAGCTAAATAAATTACAACATAATAAAACACTACTATTATTGAAGTGGAGCCCTGGTGGTGAAGTGGTTAACTCGGCTACTAACCAAAAGGTCAGCAGTTTGAATCCAAAAGCCACTGGTTGGAAACCCCATGGGATAGTTCTACTCTGTCCTACAGGGTTGCTATGAGTTGGAATCGACTCGACAGCAAAGGGTAGTATAACTGAAGTTCAGGAACAAGGATAAAACAGATTCTCCTTTTTTCCTGAAATACCCTGAACCATTCTATATATGAGATGTCAATAAAGATCTTACTGAACATGTTTTTAATTAACTACAAAATCAATAGTTCCACTAAAATATTTTAATTTAGCAGTAGCTCATACTTCATATATATGAAAACGCTTATGCTATACACCCAACCAAAGATCATCTGCATTCTAAAAATCTTCTTTAGAATTAAATTTCATGGAATTTAAATGTGTGTGCATGGAGGTTTCTGAGTGTTGGGGTGTGTGTATAAATTCACAGGACATTTTTTTATGGTGCATTTGAACTGGCTTTTTCTCCCTGTTATCTTTGTATAACCATCGAGTTGTGTATATCCATTGGATTGTGTCTATTCATTGAGTGACAAAAAGGAAAACGATGGATACTTATTGTTAAACATGACTAAAAGAGATTGGTAGTTAAGACTTTAAAGCAAAAGTCAAAGATAGCAAGTCAGTGATATTTACTCATGAATTATCTAACTCATTACATAATTGAGTATTATATACCATAAGTTCTTCATAACATTTTTGTGAACTTTTATTTATGTATTTATTTTTATTGTACTTTAGATGAAGGTTTACGGAGCAAACTAGCTTCTCATTAAATAGTTAGTACACATACTGTTTTATGACACTGGTTAACAACCCCACAACATGTCAACGCTCTCCCTTCTCAACCTTGGGTTCCCTATTACCAGCTTTCCTGCCCTCTCCTGCCTTCTAGTCCTTGCCCCTGAGCTGGTGTGCCCCTTTAGTCTCTTTTTGTTTTTTGGGTCTGTCTAATCTTTGGCTGAAGGGTGAACCTCAGGAGTGACATCATTACTGAGCTAAAATGGTGTCCGGGGGCCATACTCTCAGGGTTTCTCCTATCTCCGTCAGGCCAGTAAGTCTGTTTGTTTTTTCTGAGTTAGAATTTTTTTCTACATTTTTCTTGAGCTCTGTCCGGGACCCTTTGTTGTGATCCCTGTCAGAGCAGTTAGTGGTGGTAGCCAGGCACCATCTAGTTGTACTGGACTCAGTCTGGTGGAGGCTGTGGTAGTTGTGGTCCATTAGTCCTTTGGACTAATCTTTCCCTTGTGTCTTTAGTTTTCTTCATTCTCCCTTACTTCCGAAGGGATGAGACCAGTGGAGTGTCTTAGATGGCCACTCACAGGGTTTTAAGACCCCAGACGCTACTCACCAAAGTAGAATGTAGAAAGTTTTCTTTATAAACTATATTATGCCAATTGAGTTAGATGTTCCCTGAGACCATGGTCCCCACGTCCCTCAGCCCAGCAATTCGCTCCCTTAGGGAGTTTGGATGTGTCTATGGAGCTTCCATGACCTTGCCTTGTACAAGTTGTGCTGGCTTCCCCAGTACTGTGTACCTTCACTAAAGTTACCACTTACTTATTGTCTATTTAGTGTTTTTCCATCTCCACTCCTCCCCTCCCTCGTAACCATCAAAAATTGTTTCTTTTAGTGTATAAACCTTTTCATGAAATTTTATAGTAGTGGTCTCATACAATATTTGAACTTTTTTATTTTAAAAGCTATTTTATCTAAGATTAGTATTGCCACCCCTGCTGGTTTTTGGTAGCTATTTGCTTACTATATATTTTTTCCATCCTTTGATTTTTAATAAATTTACATCTTTGTTTCTAAGGTGTGTCTCTTGCAGACAGCATATTGATGAATCCTGTTTTTTATCCAGTCTGTCACTCTCTGTTTCTTTATGGGTGCATTTAGGCTATTTACATTCAGTGTAATTATTGATAGGTGTGAGTTTATTGCTGTTCTTTTGTAGAGCTTTTTTTCGTGGTGCAGACGTATTCTTTGCTTCTCTTACTCTCTTGTGCTGAATTCCTTTTGTTGGTGATTTTTTTTCATTTATTTTGTTTTTGTAGATTTTGTTTTTATTGAGGCTTTATGTTTTTCTTCTTTATTTTGATGAGTAGGTTTGTTAACTTTCTTTGTGGTTACCTTGAAATTTACCTTTATCTTCCTAGGTTTGAACCAGTCTGTTATTACTTGGTATCGCCTTGCCTTCCTCTCCATTAGAAAGTTCCATACCTACGCCATTTATTCCCTCTTTTATTGTCTTACCTTGTTATCATTTACAGATTGACATCTCTGGTTCCCTGTTGTAAATCTTTTGGTTTTGAATAGTCCTTGAGAGTTCATTTCCTAGGTTGGTTTCTGGCTGGTGCGATCTTGCATCCTAGATTCGGGCTGTGGTCTGATGTTGTCTGTTCTCAAACAGAAGGACTCCCTTTAATAATTCTTCTAAGTTTAGTATGGTTTTTACATAGTCTGTTAATTTCTGTTTATCTGGAAATGTCCTAATTTCACCATCATATTTGAACAAGACTTTTGCAGGATATATTACTCTTGGTTGACAATTTTTTTCTTTCAAGGTTTTATGTATGTCATCCCATTGCTTTCTTGCCTGCATGGTTTCTGCTGAATAATCTGAGCTTAGTCTTACTGTTTCTCTTCTGTATGCAACTTTTTGTTTTTCTTGAGCTGCTCTCAGGATTCTTTGTTTGTCTTTGGCTTTAGTGAGTGTGATTATGATATGCCTTGGTGAGTGTCTTTTGGGGTCTATCCTATATGGGGTTCATTGAGCTTCTTGGATGGTCAGCTTTTCATCTTTCATGATATTGGGGAAGTTTTCTGTCAGCAATTATTCAATGATCTTCTCTGTGTTTTCTGTTTTCTCCCCCTGTTCTGAAACTAAATAATGATGCAATGAATACTGATATATAAGTATCAGTTTCCGTTTCTGCTTTAAGTTATTTTGGTTGTACTCCTAGGAGTTAATTGCTGGATCATATGACTCCATTTTTTGAAGTTTGACTGCAGAAAGCTTTTAAGCCCCACCTTTCCCTCTTCTCCTTCTGCCCATACCTGGGCAAACTGATAAGAAAGCCGAGGTGCTTTCTCTTTGGGTACCAACAGGAGACTCAAAACACTCAAGGCCCTGCCCCTTCTTTGAAGACTTCAGGCCAGCCCATCCCCTAAATACAATCAAAACCACAAGCCAGTCTCATTTCCCTGCTCTCTCAAGACATTGTGGATCTGATCAGGAGTCCTGTCCTGCTCTCCCCAGAGACCTCAATTGTTGAAGTAATGAAACATTTCATACTCTCTTGGTGCGGGTGTGGGGTGTCAGCAGTCTCAACATCTAAACCAAATTTGGGCTGTGGATTCATGCAGTGTTTACAGGGTGTTCACAACTAATTCCTTGGTAGTTCCAACCGTCCATCATTCTAAAATTTTCAGTAAAGGTTTGGGCAGCTGTGCAAATGGTAAACAATCTTGGGTTGCCACTTAAGAAGATTTCATTTATAGTAATTGATCATTTGACAATCACACATTTTTAAAAGTTTTAATTCTTTGCTTGCATTAAGAAAGTTATCTCAATGTACTACTCCATTTCTGAAGTGACTGTCCCATGATACAGATATATTTGTATATTCAGTCTGTCAGGCTTTCAATTTCATCTGTCTAGATCCACAGGAATCAACCATGTGGCAATTTGGAAAAAATCATTCTTGGGGAAATATTTGTTAAGTTCCGACTATGTGCAAAGTATGGTGGTCTGTTTCTCAATGCTAGCATCCAATTATTTAACCAGACAAAAGTGTAACAAAATTCAATTCTCTGAATTCAGAGGTAGTGGGGGGAAAAGAAACCCTTAATTTCAATATTACTGTATTTTATGGCTCAGACTTCTTCCTGCTTTTCATATTACTTTTGTTCATAGGGAAATTTAAAAATATAAAGCAAGTTATATAAGCAGGAGTGACAGGGCAACTAAATGAGTGAATTAACACTTGTTATGTATTTAATTGTCTTAAACAAGGTGTGGCATCTATTTATTATTGGCAGATGGGTAGCCTGATTAGCCCCTAATAAGTCTTTTGCATGTAATATCCTTTACTAGAATACTAACATCTGCTTAACTTATTTTTTAGTGTTTCATAGAGTAAGTTTCCTGAGATCAAAACACTGTCTATACCCATATTTATAAGTTTACTGTCTTGAAAGTGTTTCTCATTCCCACTGTATTTACTAAGTTTAGTAATGTACTATAGGTTATAGTTCATTAAGAAGTATGATGGATAAAAGAAACAGAACATGGTAAACATGGGTATAAAATTTATTTGTATAAAATACTAACATGAGATATGACAACAAAATTAAAAAATATATACTTTAGACTATATCAAAATTAAAAAGTTTTGTGCTCCAAAGGATACCATAAAAAAACTGAAAAGACAACCCACAGAATGGGAAAAAATATACTAAATCCTCAAATGATTAAACACAGGGTTACCCTATAATCCAGAAATTCCAGTCCTGAGTATATACTCAAGAGGGGAAAAAAAAAATACATCCACAGAAATACTAACACACAAATGTTTATAACAGCATTATTCACAATAGCCAAAAGGTGGAAACAACTCAAATGTCCATCAACTGATGAATAAACACAATGTGATATACCCATACAATGGAATATTATTTGGCCATAAAAAGGAATGAAGTATTGGTACATGCTACATCTTGGATGAACTTTGAAAATACTATATTAACTGAAAGATACAAATCACAAAAGAACACATATTATATGATTCCATTCATATGAAATATCCAGGATAGGGAAATCTAGAGACAGAAAAATAAATTAGTGGTTGATTAGGGCTGGGGGTACTGGAAGAATAAAGGCTGATAGCTAATGGATACGAGGTTTGTTTTTGAGGTGATAAAAATGTGTTAAAATTGACTGCTGTCATAGTTGTACATATCTGTGAATATAATGCAAACTATTGAATTGTACACTTTAAATGGGTGAATTGCATGGTATGTGAATAATATCTTAAAAAAGCTATTAAAAAAGAAAAAAAAAACTGCATTAAATTGAAATCTAGTCATTTTGGCAAATAAAGGAGTTAAGATAAAATAAAAAATGATTGTATATAGTTGTCCTCTGCTTAATTCTTTGATGTTACTCCATTGCTCACTTAACAGGACAATGTCTAGACACTTTAGCATGACTACCACTAGCTGACCTCTCACTATCCATTCACCCATTATCAGATATATTCCAATTTGGCTTCATGTATTCATCTAGTCCCTATACAGTTGTTGTGCTTTGGAGGAGGGTAGCCCCATCTCCAAATCCAAGAATAAGTCGTATTCTTGCCAGTGGTTGGCTCAGGAAGCCCAGGTCTGAACCAATCACTATACAGAGCCCATGGTTGTAGGAACTGGTAGAGAAATAGACACACAATCCAGTTTGGGTTGATGAAACACAGGAGAATTTTATTGGAGACTTACACAAAAAAATTTTCCTCTCTTATCAGAGAAAATCACTTGAAGAGCCTTTGGATCTTGTCTCAGGAGCATAAGGATTTTAATAACACATAAAGGAAAGCAGGGCCTAGAAAATCACAGTGACTAAGAGGACTGATTGAACCATACCTGATTTGAGATATTTTTTTCAGTTAAATTAGAAAATATATTATTTTAATCATTTACACTAGAGGGAGTTGAATTTCCCTCTACATGCAGCCAAAAGTAAGAATTCAGTAGCAAATCATCCTTCCATCCTTCTGGATATGCTGACTGTTAACCTCTAATTCAACTCTGTTTAACGGTTTGCTATTTTTCACAAATACTCATCCTTACACTATTTCAGGCCCTAACACATCTTATCCAGCTAGGGAAATCCATACTTTCCAGGTTAAAAGTCATCCCCTCTGGAAAGAGGGAAAAAGTGACCATAGTGATCATCACCATGAACTCTTCGTCTAGCACTGTGCGTGAAAGTGTGTTTTCACTATTTTCCCTTGGTGTTGCAGGTGTGAATATTCCTCCATCCACTACTCTGCCATTAGAGTGAGAATGATAAGCACCAAAAAAAAAGAACAGTCATTTTTATAACTCAATATTAACTTATTAGAATAGTGCCTAACAATTGATAGCAAACCAAAAAAAAAAAAAAATTTTTTTTTGAATGAATAAATCTGTGAAATTAAAGAATTCCAAGAAAGATATTTTACTTTAGGGTACAGTTTCCAAATAAATTATCTTAAGTTAAGCAAAAGAGATAATAATTATAATAACTTATTAGTTAAAAAAAAGAGGTTTACTAAAATTTGCGATATTTGTGATAAATGAGTATAAAGATGTACTAGTCATTGATAATTGCATACCATATATTTAATTAGAAGAGTTTGTTTGAAATCTAACAGAGCATAAAAGCACAAGTTGTATGTTAACAAAAATATATTGGTAAATTTTATGACAATTGAATGAATAGAGTGAAAATTTATCTAAAATAAAACTATTTTGAAATGTGAAAGATTTTAATATGGAAAAACCTTGAGAACAGTGACTATTTATTTTGTTTTAACCTGGATACTCAACATGTACTGTGATTAATATATGGCAGAGCTGAACCAGTGTTTTCAGTGAAGAAAATGTAAAACAACAATGCTACTTAATTATGGGGTAATAATATGTCCTTTTGAGTTCTAGATATTTAAGTAGTCAGAAAAACTGATAGATCAGAGCAACTTTAAGGTATTAGAATTCTTCCCACATTTGTAACCAGGACTTAAAATCTATATACCCATGTTGCTGCTGTTAGGTGTCGTCCAGTCGGTTCCGACTCATAGTGACCCTAGGTACAACAGAACAAAACACTGCCCAGTCCAGCACCATCCTCACAATAATTGCTATGTTTGAACCTATTGTTGCAGGCACTGTGTCAGTCCATCTCCTTGAGGGTTTTCTTCTTTTTCACTGGCCCTCTTCTTTACCAAGCATAATGTCCTTCTCTAGGGACTGATTCTTCCTGATAACATGTCCAAAGTACGTGAGATGAAGTCTCGCCAGCCTAGCTTCTAAGAAGCATTCTGGCTGTACTTCTTCCAGGACAAGTTTGTTCATTCTTCTGGTAGTCCATGGTATACTCAATATTCTTCATCAACACCATAATTCAAAGGCATCAATTCTTCTTTGGTCTTCCTTATTCATTGTCCAGCTTTCACATGCATATAAGGTAATTGAAAATGCCATGGCTTGGGTCAGGCACCTTAGTCCTCAAAGTGACCTATACCAAAACCAAACCCATTGCTGGCGAGTTGATTCTGACTCATAGCAACTCTATACCTATAAATATATAGAAATACTTTATATATTTACCTTAGGGCAGGGGTTTGTAAACTAAAAGCTGTGAGTGAAATCTATTTGCTGCCTGTTTTCTTTTCTTTTTTTACAGTTTCAAACAAAAGTCAAAATCCAAATAACATTTTGTGACTCATTATAATTATATTAAATTCAAATTTTTATTATAACATAAAAAAAAATTGCTGTTAATTCTGACTCATAGTGACCCTATAGGACAGAGTAGGACT
This sequence comes from Trichechus manatus latirostris, assembly GCF_000243295.1. Taxonomy (NCBI): domain Eukaryota; kingdom Metazoa; phylum Chordata; class Mammalia; order Sirenia; family Trichechidae; genus Trichechus; species Trichechus manatus. Next base: position 266,626 of record NW_004444092.1, read on the forward strand.
GCCCCATAGGGTTGCCAAGAAGGAGTGGTGGATTTGAACTGCTGACCTTTTGGTTAGCAGCTGAACTCTTAACCACAACACCACCAGGGCTCATGTTATAATATAGCCATGTTCATTCTTGTATATATTATCTAGGACTCCTTCTGTGCTTCAATGGCAGAGTTGTATAGCTATGACAGAGTCCTTATGACCCACAAAACCTAAAGTAGTTACTATGTATCCCTTTACAGAAAAAGTTTACAAACTCTACTTTAGAAATGTATGAATTACAAGCCATAATTTTCAAAGAACTTCAATAAAGAGTTACGTTACTTTGGGTTCTACTGTGTTTTGACTCCCACATTTGTCAAGATGGTATTTTAGGAAGATCAGAAGTCTAACCTGGATGTATGTACCTTTGGAAAGAAGCATAGTTCTTACTGTATGCATGTGACAGGGTTTAGTATTAGGAGTTCAGGGAATGGGTTCATTGACTTTAGGGGAAGTGGGGAGAGGGTTGAGTGAAAGGCAGGAGGTGCTGATAGATATCAAATCGAATAAGCTGTGGATACAGGTCCTCCATCCTCTTTTCCATCAAAACTCTTCTGTGAGAGTCCAGATTGGCATTCAGGAATATAATTAAATAGGACAAAGTTTTTTTGTTTGTTTTTTAGAGGCAAAGCTGTAGTATTAGAACAGTACTACACATGCCTGTCATCTTACAACACTATTTTAATTTAAGCTACTTTGCAAAAATATATTTTGCTCTATTTTCCCAGAGCCTAAAGATAGGATAGAAGGGACTGAGGACATTCGTTTAATGATAAGTAAACTATTTATTTAAGGACTCCTTCATGATGTGCCCTCCCTGCCCATTTCAATGATATCACCCTCCAGAGCTATTAGGAGATCCTCTTGTTCCTAAGATTTGGAGTTTCTGGTTTTAGTTGAATTTTAAAGCAAGAAAGTCCAAATACTATAGCATGGAATTACTGTTAAATTCTAGGTGATTACCAAGAAACCAGAAAGAGGCAGGAGTCTTTTTTAACTGAAACATATTTCTGGTATTCAAGTCAGGCTCCAAATCTGTAAAAGTCAAGTTCAAGGAAGTCCATTTTCACCCCCATTGATTTTCACTGAAGGCAGACTCTTTTCACCTCATTGATTTTGATGTTGATTGAGTCAGGTTCATCTGGTTGGTCAGTATTTGGGAGCTTGTTCATTTTCATTTTTGATGGGTTAATTTGCCTAGGATCACTGATCAGTTACCTTGATTTAGAGCTAGTGTTATTTAAAAACTATTTCAGGCCACGTTAAGAAAGTTAAACAGAAAATTAATTGAATATAAATCACAAAGAATTTACCTAATTAAAAATAACCATTTATTTACCTTTAATCACAAGCAGCCCTGGTGGTGCAGTGATCAAGTGCTTTGCTGCTAACCGAAAGGTTGGCAGTTTGAACCCATCACCTGCTCTGCTGGGAGAAAGATGCGGCAATCTGCTTCTGTAAAGATTTATAGCTTTGGAAACCCTATGGGGCAGTTCTACTCTATCCTGTATGGCTGCTATGAGTTGGAATTGACTCGACTGCAATGAGTCTGGTCTGGTTTGGACCTTTAATCACACAAATGAGATCACATATTAAAATTTAAAATATTATATTACAAGACATATAAAACATGTATGTGTTATTTATGTCATAATTCATTTAAAAAGTAGGAAACTTACTGGAGAAAATATCTTCTACAGAAGTATAATTCTCAAAAGTACCAAACTATGATTGGCCAGCAATGCCTGGTAAGTGGCAAACAGGTTTTTTTTTTTCTTTCTTTTTTTTTTTTTAAATAAGACTAACAATATCCAAGTAAATTCCCAAATCTAAACTTGTGATTATGTTACTGTAGTCATCCATAAACTAGCTCCTTTGCCTGCTGTATATATAATCCATTCAAAACCCTCCCTACAATAGAACCTCTGCCTAAACAGAGCCTTCAATCTGTGAATATTAATATGCATTCCACAGTAGAGCATCTGGCTTATACATTTATGAGTTTTTCCATTCATTAATTCTTATCTTGGAAGTTTTCTTTATTCTTGTAGTCTAGTTTTAGAACAAACACCTGCGTTTTACTACTCTTAGCTGAATCCTTCAGGGTTTTATGCTTAAAATATCTGACAATTCTGTGTAAGAGTTTTAAGCCTTTGTCATTCCAATTAAAACTGTCCTATCTATCTTCCCTTTGTTTCCAACTCTTTTATAAAAATATAATCTCTAAGTCATTTGGAATAAATGTTAGATCAAGAATTTGCTTTGTTTTCTGTATTATCAATCTTCCCCAATTAGCTTTTCTCCCATAAAGTGCAAATGGTTTGGTTCTCTATGGAAATATTTCTGAAATGATCTCTTGTAGTTCATGCCATTTTGCATTAAAAGCTACTTTTTATGCTGTAAGCAAGTGGTTCATATGCTATAGACAAGCATTAGAATTGTTTATTATTGTTGTTGCTGGTATTTTAGTTGAACACCTATTATGCAAATCGAAAGTAAAATCTAAAATGTAAAAATTATTTTGAGGTCAGAAAAAAAGATATCTGGCCACTTTACTCCTAAGAACCTATCTAGTCTCTCAACCATCATATCAGATATTCAGTGAGACACCTCAGCATTTCCAGAACCCTTGTAACTTCATTTCAGTTATTGCCATATTATACATATGCTGATCTATGGAAAGCATGGGTTTCTAGTATATTATTTCAATTATTTACTAGAAAAGTTTACGTGAACATTTTGTATGTGTATACATGGAGTCCTGGTGGCACAGTGGTTAAGAGCTAGGCTACTAGCCAATAGGTGGGCAATTGGAATCCACCAGCCACTCCTTGGAAACTCTATGGGGCATTTCTGCTCTGTCTTATAGGATCGCTATGAGCTGGAATTGACTTGACAGCAAAGGGTTTAGTTTTTTTTTTTTTATATACATACATAAATTAATGCTAAGACTTGGGAAGGCTATTGTCCCTAATTTTAGGCAGCTTATGATTTATTTATGTAGAGAAAGAAATGCACATATAAAATGCTGACAATTTATGATACTTACAAACCATTTCACATGGTGACATGCAATTAAATGCACAGTAAGACTTTTAGATTATTAATATCACTATAGATAAGGTCAGTTAGGGCAGTGTTTGTGGATACAGAACATAACATGGACTTTGGGTTATAATCTGAGTGTACTGAGAAAACCATTGAAAGATTTTAGGCAGCTATGTGCCATGGCCTGACTTACTCTTTAAACAAAGCACTATCATTTCAGTTAATGGCAAGTGCATCATTCCAGATACTCTGTTCAAAAAACTCGCAGTCAACTTGGATTACTACTTTCTTCTCAAACCCTACATCCCATTTTTCAGGATACCCTGATGGTTCTTCCTCAAAAGAAGTACATGCTCAAACATATCATAATCACATTTGTGAAAACTAAAGACAAATAAAAAATCTTGAAAGCATCCAGGGCAGCACTGTATTACATAAAGGGCAATAATGAATTGCATGACAATGGATTCCTCATCAGAAACTACGGAGGCCAAAAGAAAATGGAACATCATTTTTGAAGTACTGAAAGAAAATAACCATCAACCTAGACTTCTTTACCCATTGAAAATATCTTTCAGGAATGAAGGTTAAATAAAGCCATTGTCAGGAGAAAGAAAATTAAGAGAGTTTGTTGCCAGACTTGCTCTAAAAGAAATGTTCAAAAAGTTCTCACAGTAAAGATGTAAGACCAGAAGGAAGCTTACAATCTCAAGAATGAAGAAAGAACAACAGAAAGGGAATTTGTAGTAGGAAAGAAAAAACTGTAAACAACCTAAATGTACATCAAATGAGACTTTTATATTATGTAACTATATAACAGAATATTATTCAGCACTTAAGAAATGAGGAAAGAATAATGATGAAGGAGGATTTGCCCTGTAAGATGTTACAAATCATTATAAAGCTACAGTGAGCAAACTATATGTTATTGTCAAAGTAATATAGAAAAATACTTAGTGGAATACATAGAGTTCGGAAACTGAGTCAAGTAAATATGAGGAATTAATATATAATAGAGGCACCACTTAAATCAAAGGATGGTTCATTTTTAAATGGTGTTAGCACAATTGGATACCATTCAGAAGGAAATACATCATGCCATGTAAAAATAATTCCATGTGGAATAAATTTCTTAAAACAATTGTACATAATAATAAAATAATTAATTATAAAAACAAAATACAGGAGAATTCTTGTGAAACTTCACTGGTGGAAGACGCTTTAGGCAAACTCAGATGACAGAAAGAAAAGACTGAAAAATTTTATCACATGAAATGAACACTGTGGATGGCAAAATTTACCCCAGACAAAAATTTAAAAACTAGGGAAATTATTTGCAATACACAGACTAGTAAAGTTTTGAATACCTTAAACTTAAAATTATGAATATAAAGATATTTACTTCAGCAGTATTTAAAACGTAAAAATTTTGGAAACAACCTGAATATCAATAAATATGAGAATAGTTGAGTGATTTTGCTACACCCATGCTATGAAAGATGTTAAAGATTATTAATGTGACCAATATGTCCTTACCCAAAGATAGGGCCAAGGTAGAAAGTGAAAAACAAGTCACAGAATAATATAAAATATATATTATTCTCTTGAAAATAAAAAAAAAAAATGCATAAAGTGAAATTCCCTTTGTCTAGATTTTTCAATTTAATTTTAATTTCAGTTCCTCATTTGATTATTACTATTATACCTCTAAATATTAAAATTCAGTGTGAAAAGAGCAATGCTAGATAGCAAAGAGTGGTTGTTGGAGTTTTTACATCACCTCTCCAAGCTTAAATATCATCAGGGAAATGTAAACACACCATTGTTCGAAAGAGTGAATATGTTACTCACACTGAGTACTTATCTTCACTAACTGGGGGTGACTATACTTAACAATGTTCTCATTGGTATGTTGGCCTGATGCAAGACCTGGATTCCATTTCTGCTTATACCACAGCTACCATAACCACGATATTCATTATCTCTATGAATATTCATCATCCTTATCTAACAGAAAGAGTGAGAGGGTAAGTTGGGCTCTGAAGAATGGAATTCAGCCTTCTTTGAAAAGTGCAGTCATAAACCTCTGAGTCATCTTGAGTTCCTTCCTTCTCCTGATTTTCCAAATCTAAGCTATCACCATGGCTTTACATTCTAAAATTAATATGTGTATTCCTACTCCTCTTCTAAAAACAAACAATACGCTTGTATAATTCTTATAAAGAAAGAGAAGACGTAAGTCGTAAGTATATTTAAAAGTTCATAAAAGATAGGTTTTTAAAACCTTAGGCACATAGTTTGAAAAATTACCTAAATTTATAGAAGCTTCCATCCCCTAAAGAAAACAGTAAGACGCAAAAACAGACGAAGATTCCACTCTGTAAGAAGTTATACCTGCAAAACAAATAATGACAATTTTTGCAGGAAAGGTGTACTACTCTAACATAAATACAACATAATTAATAAAATCTAGAGATGAGTAAAAATTAAATAATGAATTGAATGAGAAGCTATATATTTTAGAGCTATGAAAAAAATTCATGGCAATTCTACACTATTACAGAATAAATAAATTCAAAAGAGCACAAAATGCAACTTGTATAGCAGAATATTCCAACAGCATTCAATGAAAAAGATGT
>NW_004444092.1:276865-278428 GCF_000243295.1 Trichechus manatus latirostris
TTTTGTTTTTGCTGAGACTTAATATATAAATATTTTTTAAAGAAAAAATATTATGCAATTTTAATAGACTCAAAAATATAATGACAATAACTGGAAGAAAAATCAACAACTGGAATGCAACTAACCAAGACATTAAACAAAATAAGAAACTCAGGGAAGAAGTTATACTCTAAAAGAGATGCCATTGACCATTGAATCCAACATGCATATAGTAGTGAGGCTAAACAGCTGTTGTAGTTCTTGAAGGAAAATGTATTTTCTCATGTAAAACATGACAGAAAAAATTACAATATGTAAAACATTAATATAAATATTTCTGACTGCAATAAGCATAAAAAGATATAGAAAGAAAATTTGAAATGTGTTCATTGCTCAGTTTGTACACTGTATGTAGACTACACTCTGCCTGGCCGTGAGAAGGAGAGAAGAGAAAATATTAAAGGTACTAATTTCCCCATTTTTCTTGGCAAACAGTCAATAGTTACTGTTGCATTTCTAAAGCTAACAAATCATGAAATAGAGATTTAAGTGTGTTGTTTAAAGCTTTAAAAGAAGCTATTATAAGAAGTGAAAACGATCTATACATTCTCCAAATCCCCCTGTCCAAGAGGAGATAAAGAAATGAAGACAACTAACACAAGACAGGGAGCCCTGGTGGCATAGTGATTAAAGTGCTCATCTGGTAACTGGAAGGTTGGCAGTTCAAACCCACCAGCCACTCCACAGGAGATGAAATGTGGCAGACAGCAGTCAGCATTCATAAAGATGTATAGCCTTTGCAACCCTACGGGGCAGTTCTACTCTGTCGTAGAGAGTTGCTACCAACTGGAATCGATTCGACAGCATTTGGTTTTAACAGAAGACAAAACACAAAAAAAAGATACACATTTAAAAAATTAAAATGGTCACTTCTCTGTCCCAACAAAGTTTGCATAACATTATTTAACATTCAGCTTCTATTTCCATTCAGTTAAAGCGACTGGCAGTATTGTTTTCAGAGTGTTTAACAAATGCATCTTTATTTTGGAATGACATAGATAATGTACTGGGGAAAAAATTCTATTCCTCCAAAATGACATAACATTCAAAAATTTTTTGCCATAGTCTCTCTTTTGAACTGTTCTTTCATTTTGTACCTCCCAGGGGCAGTTTATTGCTCTACAGAGATACATAAAATCCAGCATAAACAGACAACAGTGGCCTTTTATTTATTTTACTATAAAACTCATACAACTAGAGCGTGCATAACTATCACACAAGCTGTCATCTTTCAATACAGATTACACTCTTACCATTTTAAGGAAATTATGGCTTTATGTTGAGTGGCTTTGTAAAAGTTTACATAAATATATATACTTATATGTGTTATGTATATAACATAGATATATATATAAATGTATATATATACATAGACATGCATATATGCATCCGTATGCAGCAGGATAGCAAGAAATCATATTCTTGAAAGTGTAATTTGAAGGCCCATCATCCCTCTGGTGACACAGTGGTTAAGAACTTGGCTGCTTACCAAAAGGTCAGCAGTTCAAATCCACTAGCCACTCC
>NW_004444092.1:279624-281124 GCF_000243295.1 Trichechus manatus latirostris
GTTGCATCACTGCCATGGACCCTTCACATCCCTTTTGGATGGTCATTAATTCACATATCTGTGTCTCCCATAGCTAGCTGAATGGATTTGGAGGGAATCTTCAGTTAGTACGTTTGATTTATACCTGGAATATCAGGTCATTTCTTTTTGGAGGTTTTTACAAAGTTCAAATAAATGATAATCTTCTGTAACATAACATGGAGCACATGTTTTTGTTTTGTTATGTTTTCCAGGTTGTATTTCTAATTAAGCTCAAAACAACTAGAAGCGCACATATACATGGAAGCTGTTGTTGTTGTTGTTTTTAGGTGCTGTTGAGTCAGCTCTGACTCATAGCAGCCCCATGCACAACAGAGCAAAATGTTGCCCAGTTTTGAGCCATCTTCATGATCACTGCTATATTTGAGTCCATTGCTGTGGCCACCGTGTATTTCGAGTGCCTTCCAATCATCTTCCACCACTATTAGACAATATTCTGTTGTGATCCATAAGGCTTTCATTGGCTAATTTTAGGAAGTAGATTACCAGGCCCTTCTTCCTAGTCTGTCCTAATTTGGAAGCTCCGCTGAAAACTGTCCACCATGGGTGAACCTGCTAGTATTTGAAATACCTGAAGCATAGCTTGCAAAATCATAGAAACATCACAGTATCACAAACTGACAGATGCGTTGTGGATATGGCAGCTAATCACACCTAATCCCCTTCAAAGGTCAAGGCAAGGAAGCCTTGCCTCTGCCTCATCTGGCTCTTTGCTTTTTTTTCTGCCCCTACTGGGAAGTAATGCATCAATAACTGAGAAACAGGAGAAAGGTCACTGACAGAGCTGTAGGCCACATACATGCTCTATTTTGTCCTAGTCGTTAATTCAGTCTGGGTAGTTAGGCTACGTTTGAAGGGAAACCATCTCCAGTGTCTGGATTAAATAAAGGAATAAATGACCCGTACTACTACACAGGGCCATTACTTTTCCTCTTGCAGTTATTCTTGAATATCCCTCCCCTTTAAAACAATCTACTTTAGAAGTTCTCATAGACATTATATGGCCTCCACCATTAGCTTTGAGACACAGAAATGACCACGAAGGGTCACCTGACTCTTTCTGGTGGATTTACTTCCTGTGACAAACTGAGGAATTTCCTCCATACCTTGGCCTCATGCTCCAATTGTGTGGTTGCTTTGTCCTGAGTGAGATCAGATGCTTTAATATAATGATACACACCTGCATTTATTAAATATGAAAACTGGTGCTGTACAAAATGATTTCCTGTTTCATACAAGTAAGCAAGAATCATTGTCAAAAGAAAGTGGAAGTACTGAGAGAAGAAAAAATGGTCAGGATGTTCAAATGAGCCTAAACATAAAATATGTCATGCAAGAATCTATTTCTTTGTATTATTTCTGTTCCTTTCCTCAAGTTACCAAAAAACAAAAACAAAAACAAAATGTCCATGAATACAAAAGGAATTGTTTTCTTTACAGAAAATAATGTCACACATTCAG
>NW_004444092.1:282035-283212 GCF_000243295.1 Trichechus manatus latirostris
AGAGCATATTGTCTATCTAAACTGCATTTATAAATTATCATTGAGATGTTAAACTATACGTTCCATATATATATATATATATATATATATGTGCACACTAGTACATATATAACATAAAACACTGTAAACCAGTGGGAAAATAAGACTCTAACTAAAGGTCTGGAGTTTCATCGCTCTGTTAAAAAGACACATATGACTAGGTTTATTCCTGTTAAGTCCTCTAGGCAAGGACTTTGTAGTTGCTTTTGAATGACATAGGAAAAGCTGGACAATGAATAAGGAAGACTGAAGAAGATCTGATGACTTTGAATTATAGTGTTGACGAAAAATAATGAATATACTATGAACTGCCAGAAGAATGAACACATCTGTCTTGGAACAAGTACAGCCAAAACGCTCCTTAGAAGTGAGGACGGCAAGACTTTGTCCATTGTACTTCGGACAAGTTATCAGGAGGGACCAGTCCCTGGAGAAGGACATCATGCTTGGTAAAGCAGAGGGTCAGAGAAAGAGAGGAAGACCCTCAATGAGATGGATTGACACAGTGACTGCAACAATGGGCTTAAGCATAGCAATCATTGTGAGGATGGTGCAGGACCAGGCAGTGTTTTGTTTTCTTGTACATATGGTCGCTATGAATCAGAACCAATCTGACCACACCTAACAACATAACAACATCCATAAGGGATTAAAAATTGTAGTCACCAGATGGCCATTTGCTGCTAAATAATTTTAGTATACTAAATGATGTCCTCTTTTCGTAACACAAAAATTATTTTCTTGACATTAGATTAGACTATAAATTCACTTGTGACAGTAAGGTGTATATTGACACTAGAATATAAATTCCTGAGAGGTAGTATCTAGATTGTCAAGAACAACACTGTTTCACTATTAGCAGACATTGCAGTTCTGTCTTGTATCCAAGGAAATTGTTAATTTATTTGACTTGAATCTTCAGTTTACTACTTGTATACTCTCATTTCCATTTATTAACATTGTATTCATTTTTGTGGTTCATAGGGTTCTACTGTGTCTCCCTTACTCAAAAAATACTGTGGCAATGTATTCTAGAAATTAATCAGCTATGTGTGTGTGTGTGTTTGAGAGAGGAGAGGGGCATGGAGACAGACAGTATGAGTGTGTTATAGAGGAAATATTTTTATTAATCTGAATT
>NW_004444092.1:283454-285377 GCF_000243295.1 Trichechus manatus latirostris
TTAGTGTTCATGTAGCAAAAAGACCTAGGCCTGCTGTGTTATAATAGCACCACATGGTGACCAGCTCCTCATGAACAACCCAAGGCTTTGTGGCCTTTGGAATATGAGCCAACTTCTAGGTCAATGATCTCCTGTTGCTTTATCCTGATCTTGCTGGTACTGCTTTCATTTCTGACTGGGTAAGTGTCATTCAAAAGCAACAACAAAGTCCCTGCCTAGAGGACTTAACAAGAATAAACCTAGTCATATGTGTCTTTTTAACAGAGCAATGAAACTCCTGACCTTTTGTTATTTAGAGTCTGATTTTCACACTGGTTTACAGTGTTTTATGTTATATATGTACTAGTGCGCACGTATATATATATATATGGAATGTATTGTTTAATATCTCAATGATAATTTATAAATGCAGTTTAGATAGATAATATGCTCTAAGCTTTAAATGTACACTCACGTATTGCAAAATTATAGAAATGAAAATAGGAAAAATCAGTAGATAAAATATCAAAAATTAAATACTACCTTGCAGCATTGAACAGGCTGAGAATAGCATATGCACCAAAGAAAAGTAGAAATCTTAGCGTGAAATAGCGGTGATGGAAACTGGTTATTATGCCAAACAGATTATAAAGATTATGAACATTTACTTCAACTGGATCTATATGAGTTGAATATTTGTAAAGTTTGTCCCTGTGTAATATTTTTCTTATATCTCTCCAGGAAGCAGGAAAAGAAATGTAAAGGAGTGCATACATCCAGATTGGTAAGCAGATTTTTTTTTTTTTTTTGGTCTGTCTATAAAAAAGTAAACTTAGAAAAAACTCGAGTAATAAAGGGGACTTAACTGCGTGCCCAGTTTTTAGTAACTGTTTATCCTTTATCAAAATACTCAATTCATATTTTCTGATTGCTTCATTTGTATTTTGTAAATAAAAATCAGCAAGCATCTTTAGTTGAACCAGAAATAAACACTAAAAAAAAAAGATGTTTGTTTTCATAAACTGCAAACAATATAGATAATAAACATAGAAAAGTATTTTATAGAGGACATACTAATAACATTCATAACAATCTTTCATCATAAAAAAATGGATACAGATATTATCTCAAAAGCAACTAAATAATTTTAAATGTCTTAAAACATATCCATTTTCTTGTTAAAAAATAGCTTGGGGTCAAGGCAGATGCGTGTCTGCTGCAAAGATCATAATTTGGGGATGAAAGGGTCTCAGAATAGTAATTGTATTGGCTGGTCATTAAAAAGACAGCAGACATTTCTTATTTTCTGCTTTGTTTCTTTCTGCCAAATATAAATAGTAATAATAACAATTTAACACTTGCAGAGTACTTTATTGTTTACTAACAGCACCACATTCAATATCACATCTGATTTTGCAGAACAGTTTCAGATGTATTACCTTACTATTCCCATTAGGAAGCCTGGAATAATCTTTCTACAGTCACATAACCAATAAATGATAGACAGCAGTGGGTTCCAAAACCATACTTCCTGCCCTCTATAGGATACTACTTCACCTCTTATAACATCTTTCCTTTGTGGTAATAGGCAATATATAGTTTGAGGATAATATTATCATAATTATCATTCCAATTTTTAAAGATTTGTCAGATGCTAATACTGAGCAAAGTGAAAGGTGAAGGTGGTGGTAATTATGTGGAAAACATATCCAAAAATATTTTTAAAAAAATCAAAAGAATGACATAAAATATTTTTGTGCAATACTATATTTTTGTGATAACTAAAATAGAGATAAAATTGAATAGATTGCTACTAAAGTTTGGGAGATAAGTGACTGATAATTTAAATTAACCTACCTTTTCAAAATAGATTGCACAGTTTATGTTTTGGGATTATAATGGCAACAATTGTAAAATTGAGGCAAATAAAATCATTCAAAACAT
>NW_004444092.1:287185-289809 GCF_000243295.1 Trichechus manatus latirostris
CTATTGTTATGGATTGAATTGTGTCCCCCAAAGTTTATGTGTCTCAACTTGGCTAGTCCATGATTCCCAGTATTGTGTGATTGTCCACCATTTTGTCATCTGATGTGATTTCCCTATGTGTTGTAAATCCTATCTCTATGATATTAATGAGGTGGGATTAGTGGCAGTTACGTCAATGGGACAGGACTCAATCTAAAAGATTAGGTTGCATCTTAAGCCAATCTATTTTGAGATATAAAAGAGAGAAGTGAGCAAAGTGACATGGGGATCTCATACCACCAAGAAACAAGAGGGAGAATAGTGTGTCCTTTGGACACAGGGTCGCTGTGCCTAGAAGCTCCCCGAACAGGGAAGATCAATGACAAAGACTTTCCTCCAGAGCCAACAGAGAGAGAAAGCCGTCCCCTGGAGATGATGCTCTGAATTTGGACTTCTAGCCTACTAGACTGTAAGAGTATAAACTTCTGTTTTTTAAAGCCATCCGCTTGTGGTATGGCTATTATAGCAGCACTAGATGACTAAGACAACCATACATTCAATTTTTTCTCTACTGGTTGTGGTAATGTAGAGAGTGGATATATTACATAGAACAACAGGATAAAACGTAGATACAGAACAGATAGACCCTACTGACCTATTGAATGGTGAGAAAGGGAAGAAATCAAATGTGACGTCTAGATTTTCAACTACTGCTGGATTGATATTGTTGGCAGTTATAGAAATAGGATAAATGAGGGAAGGATTGGTTTGGTAGCTGAAAATCAAGACTTCTCTTATGGACATATTAAAATTGAGATACCTGTTAGCAGGGCTGGAGCCCTGGTGCCACAGTGGTTGAGAGCTGAAGCTGCTAACCAAAAGGTCGGCAGTTCGAATCCACCAGCAGCTCCTTGGATACTCTATGGGGCAGTTTTACTCTGTCCTATAGGGTCACTATGAGTCAGAATCAACTTTATGGCACTGGGTTTTGGTTTTTATTAGCAGCGCTGGCTACTTATGGTCTGAGTGTAAAATAAAAATGCAGGGACACTTGCTCTAAATTATAAAGAATTTCAAAATAGGGTTAGGAGAGTATGAAACCAAGTACAGGATCCTTCTAAGCACAGGGCCCTATATGAAGCAGACCTTGTCTGTTATGCAGTCAAGAGGAGACTTCCTCCAGGTAGTTGTATGTATATGCATTAACCTCTGAATGGACGTATCAGGTGAAAAGCCACGCAATTACTGGAGTGCTATGCACATAGTACCGGCCAGTTCTAGAGATAAAATTTGGGGTCAACAATTTATAATGCTATTGAAGTTTAATTGTAAGAATGAAGTAAGTCCTGGAGAAGGTGAGAGGTTTTTGATAGGGGTAGAAAAAGTTTATCTATTATAATGGGAAGGAAGTGAAAGAATGCAAATAAACATGTTGGGAATGGAAATGGAACAGTGGGGGAAGATTATTTAGTAATACATTGGTTTCCTGAGGGAATAGGGGGAGAACAAGCTTATCAACTAAAAATGTGTGTGTGTATTCAAGTATATTTGTATGTGTGAGTGGTGTGTGTGTGTGTGAGTGAAGTGCATATAGATTTAATGACCTAGGAGAAAGTTTGAACTGGTCACTTCGAGGGATGAAAGAGCAAACAGAGAAGTTCATTGGGCATTGGGCATACAGGACGCTGTTGGGTGGCCATTTGAGATTTATGGCAATTATCTTAAAATGAAACCATTTAGCATATGTGTAAGTTTTTGTCTAGCTTCCTGCAGCTACACAGGTGCAGGCTTCAAGTAGATTAAGCCAGGGAGTACACGGGAGGGAGAGCAAGGCAAGGGGATTGAGGCAGGATGCAAGGAAATGTTAAAGCATGGGTCATGGAAATTCAGCTGGAGGATGGATATGCAGCGAGAGTGGGGATGATGAGTAATGAAATTTTAACAGAGTTAGTGGGGTATACATGATGGTAAGGATAAATATTTTTGGGGTGAGGGTTAATGAAGGAGGAGGAAGGGGAAATCATTTGGAAATGACATTGTGGAAAAAAGAAGGCAACTATCACCATATCTAGCCTTAATGACAGATAGTACCTTCAAGACTGCATATTGGAAAGGTTTGCAAGGACAAAGATGAGCTGAAAATTGAATTAATCAGTGGACATTCAGAGCTCCAAGGGTGTCAAAGATGATGATGATGATGATGATGATTGACCTGGGAAGCTGAGATTTCTGGCATTATCTATCATAAACAGAGATGTGACACAAGGAATAACTCTTCAGGTCTCTTAAAAGGATAAAGGAGATAAGTTTAAGCCAAAAGGTTTGGGGTGACAGTGACAGACATCTCTTGCAGTACGTAGTATGTAGTAAAAGCCAAGGCAACAATCAAATCAAAGCCCTCCTTTACTGGATTGATCTGCAATCCAGCTTGAACAGATGAGAGAGGCATGGAACACGGGATATCTGAAGGCCTGCAGCTTTAAACATATGATCTCATTTGTTTTCCATACGGCTTTGTGAGGTAGATTCCTAATTACTCTCTTTTCACAGAAAAAGACACTGTAGTTTAAAAGAAATTAGAGAATCTTGCTGTAGGGTACTCAGTTATTGGTAGCAAACCTAGGATTCAAACTCATGTCTCTGAC
>NW_004444092.1:290291-293555 GCF_000243295.1 Trichechus manatus latirostris
TTGATATAAATCTCTCCCTGTATATATATTTATACACTTTACTGGTTTTGCTTCTCTAGAGAAGCCAGCCTAAGACAGTAGGTAAGGTAGATCTATTATATCCCAATTTTCCAGATGTATAAACTAAGTCTCAGCTGAGGATAAGTGAATTTCCTAGTTATACAGCTAAGAAGTGATCCAGTCAGGCCTTGAACACATTACTCAAGATCTTCAGAACAGTTGAAGTGTTGCTTTATACACTCTAAGTAAACAATATTTCTTATAAAAAACCCCTTGTTAATTTTCTAGATAAAATGCTGCTTTTTTTTTTTTTCTGGATTGCAAACAGTTTATGAATCTAAACCTCTAGTTCAAAGCAAAAAGTTGGAAACTATCTACTTGTGAAAGGGAGAAAGGGATTAAATGAAAAGTTCCCATAGATTAAAGAGGGTTCATCTGAGTGTAAAAGTTCTGCAGTGACTGAATGTGTTTTATATATTGTAGCATTTTAAGATCTTGGGAGTATTACAAGTAAATGATTTAACTACTTTCAGCTGTCCTGTAAGTTGTTCATAATCACTGATTTTGCTTTTCAGATGAGCATAATAAAGTTCTCAATATAGCGATTTCAATGGCAATGCAGTGCTGACTCTTCAGTATGAGGCAGCTCAGTCATACAGGATATCTTCATATCCAAGCGAAGCAAAAAATAAAAAATAAAAAAAAAACACAAGAAATGAAAGGCCATGTGGCAGCAGCTTGCTATGTCTTCAGATTCATTTTTGTTAGATGAAGGTGCTGAGTCTGGAAAGTTAGATACTTTTCATCAAATTCTCATGGTACCCACGGCTTCTGACTTCAGTAGTTCTGGTAATATGACTTTTGTTTGTTTGTTTGTTTTCAGTTTAGCAGTTTCTTTGTACAGGTCTTCACAAACCAATTATGATATTAAAATGATCTACGCCAATTGAAAGAAAAAGTCCACACTATCAATAGACCTGCACCAGTGAACTAAGGTAACCTTGTTGGTAGGTGAGACTATCTGGGTCCTTGTCTCAGTTTTATCTTGTCTTAGGAAAATATAGAAGATAATAAGACAATGAGTAGTGAAAGAAGCACCTAAGCCGAGTTAACATAGTGAAGTTGCTTCACCTTTCTGGGATTAGCTTTTAAAATCAGTCCGACCAAAAAACTAAATCAAGTCAATTCCCACTCATAGCGACCCCATAGGGTTTCCGAGGCTGTAAATCTTTATGGAAGCAGACTGCCACATCTTTCTTCCATGAAGTGGCTGGCGAGTTCAAACCACCGAACTTTTGGTTAGCAGTCAAATGCTTTAACCACTGCACCACCAGGGCTCAGACAACTCTATTTTATAGACAGAAATGTGTTAAACATAGACATTATGAGAAGATTAAAAAGCAATTTATGCATAAAAAGATGTTTTGAATTAAAGCCTATATAAATTTTTTTCTTTTTAATAGCCCATATTAGGTGATTTTAAGTTTTTTTTTTTTTTTTTTTAATCTCAACTTCAAGAATCTACCAAGAAATCTGGGAGAGTGAATGATCTGTTAATTCTATTTCTGTGGCTCCCAACTCCTCTGGCTAGCCAAATAATAATGATTAAGGGAAGAACGTTACTCCATACATGATTGTAGCTATGAGATTTCATATTAGCCTGAACAGATTCGATGAAATACAAGATGGTGTAAATTTCATGAGGATAGGTTGGGTGACTGTTGACAGAATCAGCAGAATCTTCCCATTCTGATTAAAAATATTCTGCCATAGAAAATCAGAAGAAATACTTTATTTGAAAGATATGTTCTTATATATGTGTTTTTAAAAAATAATGAATGATTATAATAATAAACAGGGAATCTTTATGCATATGTGTACGTGTTACCAGTAACCGGTTTCTATTGAGTTGACTCTGACTTATGACAACCTCATGCTTGTCAGAGCAGAACTGTGCTCCATAATGTTTTCCATGACTGATTCTTTGGAAGTAGATTTTCAGGCCTTTTTTCCAAAGAACTTCTGGGTGGACTCAGACTCCCAACTTTTTATTAGCAGCTGAGTGTTTTAACTGTTTGCACCACCCAGAGACTTCCATGCATGTATTATATAGATATTAAATGTTTCAGAGTATAAAAAAAAGACAGACTAAACACATGGTTTATTATTATAAACTAATATTTTGTGACAAGATTATATGTTTCAATGTAATATGAAGATGAGCTTTACCTGATACAGAAATTTTATAGTCGAAAATATTAAAACAATGGAACATTAAAACAAAATAAATCTCAACCAAATATCATTTAAAATTGGAAGAAAATGCCACAAATATTTGTATTTAAAAGTTTTCATTTTAAAACAAGGCTATAAAATACACAAAGCATCAACTGCTCTGAGTCTTGACCTTTATTTCATGATAACTATTTCACACATATAAATATTTCTCGTATTTTATGTTGTTGTTGATTGAATTATTAAGAGTGTGTCCAAAATTAACTTCAAATTGGGGTGTTAGGGTACCTGTTGCTTCATAAAAGTTCATTTCATTATTTAACAATAGATATTTTTTGTCTGTGTTCTCTGATTTTGGTTTTATCATTGAAATTGGTATGGCTTTTGCTAATTCAGATTTTAGATAGGTTTCTGATTTCATGTAGAAATTCTAGTAGCATATTATTTATATTAATATATGCCACATATATTATTTATATTAATGCATGCCACAAAAACCTTCACACCTTTTTCTCTTTCATTTCTCCTGTTAAAGTATTTACAAAGAACCATAGCCTACAATGTGTATCTACATATTGAAAAAAACCAGCAAACATTATCGGATAGCATTCAAATAACAAAACTTTTGAATTTCTTAGCAAGGTTAACAGTACTACACAGAATCGTTTGTCCAAATTACCAATTTAAGGACTTATTTGCTTCCAAAACTTATTTCTTCAAAGAACGCTCATAAGATTTGTATAAAGTATCTATTTATATGAACTTATTAATATTTATTTTATTTGAATGAATGGCTCACCTTTCACAGCAGACAGGGACACAAACGTATATTTATAATATGGCAATAGCTTCAAGCAAGAATGACTAATTAGCTCCTGATGCTTTCTTTCTTTCCTGCTTTTGTCCAGGTTGCCAGAAATACCGACATTAACCTTCAAATTCACATTTCCTGCTCTGTTTCCTATGTTGGTGTTCCCTGCTCCCGCTTCTTGCTTGATCTCAATGGATTACTTCAAACAAGTACTACTT
>NW_004444092.1:294569-296761 GCF_000243295.1 Trichechus manatus latirostris
CAGGTTGTTACTGAGTCTTCCTCCAATCCTGATGCCTCCTTCTTGTTCATATAGTCCAGCTTCTTGGATTATTTGCTCAGCATACAGATTGAATAAGTATGCTGGAAGGATACAACACTGACACACATCTTTCCTGATTTTAAACCATGCAGAATCCCCTTGTTCTATCTGAACAACTGCCTCTTTGTCTACGTACAAGTTCCTCATGAGCACAATTAAGTGTTCTGGAATTCCCATTCTTTGCAATGTTATCCATAATTTGTTATGATGCACACAAGTGCCTTTGTATAGTCAATAAACACGGTAAACATCTTTCTGGTATTCTCTGCTTTCAGCCAAGGTCAAGCTAACATCAGCAATGCTATCCCTTGTTCTATGTCCTCTTCTAAATCCAGCTTGAATTTCTGGCAGTTCCCTGTTGATGTACAGCTGCAAACATATTTGAATTATCTCCAGCAAAATTTTACTTGCATGTGATTTTAATGATATCGTTCAGTAATTTCTACATTCTGTTTGATCTTCTTTCTTTGGAATGGATACAAATATGAAGCTCTTCCAGTTGGTTGGCCAGGTAGCTGTCTTCCAAATTTCTTGGCATAGACGAGTAAGAATTTCCAGCGCCGCATCCATTTGTTGAAACATCTCAGTTGGTACCCCATCAATTCCTGGAGCCTTGTTTCTCACCATTCTCTTCAGTGCACTTTGGACTTCTTCCTTCAGTACCATCAGTTCTTTATCATATGCTATCTCCTGACATGGTTGAATGTCAAAAAATTATTTTTGGTACAGTGACTCTGTGTATTCCTTCCATCTTCTTTTGATGCTTCCTGCATTGTTTAAGAGTTTCCCTGTAGAATCCTTCAGTATTGCAACTCGAGGTTTGAATTTTCTCTTCCATTCTTTCAGTTTGAGAAATATAGAGCCTCTTCTTCCCTTCCCTTTCAGTTTTTTAACTTCAGGTCTTTGCACATTTCATAACATTTTACTTTGTCTTCTCAACCCGCCCTTTGAAATCTTCTTTTAGCCCTTCATCATTTTTTCCATTCTCTTTAGCTACTCTAAGTTCAAGAGCAAGTTTCAGAGTCTCTTTTGACATCTGTTTTGGTCTTTTCTTTTTTCCTGTCTTTTTAATGATCTTTTGCTTTCTTCATGTATGATGTCCTGATGTCATCCCACAACTCATCTTGTCTTTGGTCATTTGTGTTCAATGTGTCAAATCTCTCCTTGAGATGGTCTCCAAATTCAGGTGGGATATACTGAAGGTCATACTTTGACTCTTGTGGATTTGTTTTAATTTTCTTCAGCTTCAATTTGAACTTGCATATGAGCAATTGCTGATCTGTTCCACAGTTGGCCCCTGGCCTTATTCTTACTGATGATATTGAGCTTTTCCATCACCTTTCCACAGATGTAGTTGTTTTGTTTCCTGTATTTTCCATCTGGGGAGGTCCATGTGTATAGTCACCATTTATGTTGTTGGAAAAAGGTATTTGCAATGAAGCAGTTTCTGGTCTTGTAAAATTCCATCACATGATCTCCTGCATCATTTTTATCACCAAGGCCTTATTTTCCAAGTAATGATCCTTCTTTGTTTCCAACTTTCACATTCCAGTTACCAGTAATTATCAAATGAATCTTGATTGAATGTTCGATAAACTTCAGACTGCAGATGTTGGTAAAAGTCTTCAATTTCCTCATCTTTAGCGTTAGTGGTTGATGAGTAAATTTGAATAATAGTCTTATTAACTGGTCTTCAATATAGATGTATGGATATTATCCTATCACTGACAACACTGTATTTCAGTATAGATCTTGAAACGTTCTTTTTGACAATTAATGTGACACCATTCCTCTTCAATTTGTCATTCCCAGTAGAGTAGATCATATGATCATCTGATCTAAAATGGCCAATACCAGTCCATTTCAGCTCACTAATGCCTACGAAATTGATCTTTATGTGTTCTTTTTCAGTTTTGACAACTTCCAGTTTTCCCGGATTCACACTTCATACATTCCACAATTCTGATGAATAGTGGCCATTTGCGCCTGTTTCTTCTCATTTTGAGTCATGCTGCATCAGCAAACAAAGCTTGACTCTATCCACGTCATTAAGGTTGACTCTACTTTGAGGAGGCAGCTCTTCCCCAGTCGTATTTTGAGTGCCTTCCAACCTGAGGAGCTCATCTTCTGAC
>NW_004444092.1:304008-314380 GCF_000243295.1 Trichechus manatus latirostris
GTGCCTTGTTCAGGGCTGCCAGTTGTTCACACAGAATCAAATCACTTGTTTTTCCAGGTCTTTGTTTTAAGAGGGATATAGGAAGTGTCTAACTACTCCGCCATGTTGACCACGGCTTTTTTGTGAAATTTTAAGTAATTAGTAAGTTGATAAGAATGAAAACTGAAAGATCAATCAACATTCTGCCACCTAAAAATAATCTTCAAATTTGATGAACATAAGTTCAAATACCCATAGTGCATACTTGCAGAAAGAATAATAGTTATATAGATACCTTGACAGATTGACAAAATGAGGTCATGAAGAGTATTCTTTTTTTTTTAACTAAAAATATATTCTTATTGTGGTAAACATATGCAACAAAATATTTACCATTTCAACATTAGATGAAAGGATAAACAAAATGTTGTTCATCTATACAATGGAATATTATCCAGCCATAAAGAGAAATGAAGTTCTGATGCATGCGACATGGATGAAATTTGAAAACATTATGCTGAGTGAAATAAGTCAGTTAGAAAAGTGAAAATATTATATATCCCACTTATGCAAAATATCTGGAATAGGCAAGTGTATAG
Organism: Trichechus manatus latirostris; assembly: GCF_000243295.1. Taxonomy (NCBI): domain Eukaryota; kingdom Metazoa; phylum Chordata; class Mammalia; order Sirenia; family Trichechidae; genus Trichechus; species Trichechus manatus. The sequence goes on from NW_004444092.1 coordinate 304,587, forward strand.
AGACAAAATTTGTTAGCAGTTACTAGGAATAGATGGGGAGAGGGGGACTCATTGCTTACGGGACACTGAGCTTCTGTTAAGGGCAATGGAAGAATTTGGAAATGGATAATTTTGATGGTTGAACAACATGGCAAACATAACTACTGTCACTGAACAGTAGTTTAATTTTTATTAAAACTATTAAATTTATAAACTTCTGATTTTGTTTTTACCAGTACATAGGGAAAACAAACATACAAACAAAATGCTGTTTTAAAGTTAAATTTAAGAAGATGGATTAACTTGGTCTCAATTATTTATATATAGGTTAAAATTACTTTTCTCATATCAATCATAAATCATATATCTATTGTCTCTCTGCTGTGAAGGAGCCCTGATGGCATAGTGGTTAAGAGCTCAGCTGCTAACCAAAAGGTCAGCAGTTCGAATCCACCAGGCCACACCCTGGGTACCCTATAGGGCAGTTCTACTCTGTCCTATAGGGTCACTGTGAGTCAGAATCGACTCAACGGCAACAAGATTTGTTTTGGGTTCTGCTATGAAAATCTATGTTTTCCCTTAAGCCTTTGAAGCTATTGTCCCATTATATTCTGCATTGAGTAATCCTGTAGAGAAATATGGGACAAATCTGATATGTTTCAGCTCTATATAATTTTTTTTCTACCGTGATGGTCATATGATTCTTTTCTTATTATTTAAGAACAGCAAATTTATTAGGATATATATTCTTTTTAAATATTTGTATATGTCTTACACGGGGAAAAATTTTGCCGTTATGATGTACAGATTCAAGTTTTTACTTTAGGAAATTTTTCTAATGTTATATCTTTGATTATGTTTTCTCTTGTATTGATTTTCTTCTCCTTTTTATAAACACCAATCATGTGTATCTTGAATATTATTTTTACATCTTCCACACTTGTAATTTGTTAATCATTCAACATATGTGATCACATTTAACAACACATATAATACCTCATTAAACAAGCTATTAAGAGAGCAAATCAAAAAAATTATTCTAATATATACATTAAAATAATAAGGAAGAAAAAGTCAGTGCCAAGATATAATAGACCATTTTCCAATGAACCGATTGTACATTAGAACATATGAAAACAAAAGAGGAAGTACTGCACATTCTTTTCTGTGTGTGTGAAAATATACTTAACAAAACATACACCATCTCAGCAATTTCTACATGTATAATTCAGTGACATTGATTAATTCTTCAAGTTGTACACCCATTCTTACTATCCTTTTCCAAATCATTCTACTCTCATTAACATAAACTCAATGCCACCTACACAAAAACTCCCATTCCCCCCCCCCATCCCTGGTAATCACTAATAGTCTTTGGTTTTTATATATTAAGTAGTCCTGGTGGTGCAGTGGTTAAAGCAGTCAGCTGCTAACCAAAAGATTAGAGGTCCAAACCCACCGGCTGTTCTGCAGAAGAAAGATGTGGCAGTCTGCTTCTGTAAAGATTTATAGCCTTGGAAACCCTATAGGGTCACTACGGTTGGAATCAACTCAACAGCAGTGGGTATGGATTTTATGTATTTGTTCATTTCATATAAGTGAGATCATACAGTATTTGTCCTTTTGGGACTGAATTATTTCAGTCAGCATAACGTTTTCAAGGTTCATCCATGCTGTGGCAGCCATCGGGATGTCACTTCTCTTTATAGCTGACTAGTATTCCATTGTGTATATATACAACATTTTGTTTGTTTATCCATTCATCTGTTAATGAACATTTTGATTTTTTCCACCTTTTGACTGTTGTGAAAAGTACTCTAATGAACAATGATGTACAGATTTTTGTTTACATTCCTGTCTTCACTTCTTCTAGGATTGAGATCGTTGGGTCATATGGTAGTTTATGTTCAACTACTTGAGGAACTGCCAAACTGTTTCCCACAGTGGCTATACCATTTTACGTTCCCACCAGCAATGGATTCAATTTTCTCCACAACCTTGCCAACACCTAATGTTTTCCATTTTTTGTTTTCTAATTATTACCATTCTAATAGGGATGAGATGGTATCTCATTGTGATTTTGATTGCATTACTCTAATGGCTAATTGGAGCCCTGGTGATTCAGTGGCTAAGAGCTTGACTGCTAACGAAATGGTTGACAGTTCAAATCCACCAACTGCTCCTTGGAAACCCTATGGGGCAGCTCTATAATGAGATTGAAAATCTATTTATGGGCTTGTTGACTGTTTGCTTATCTTCTTTGGTGAATTGTCTGTTCAAGTCCTTTGTCAATTTTTTGATTGAGTTGTTTGTCTTTTTGTTGTTGAGATGTGTAATTTTTTAAAATATATTTTTATGATTGACCCTTATTGGCTATATAGTTTCCAAAAAAAGCCTCTCAATCTGTAGGTTGTCTTTTCACTTTTTTGATAAAAGTGACTCATTCATTCTTGCTAACTAAATTAAGGGGAAATATGATCAAATTTGATATATTTAAGAATCAAGTGTATCATGTTGGGTTGAATGAATTTTTATTAATAACAAGGTTTTAACAACATTGCTCTTGGCTGTTTCAAAGACAATGTAGACTTTTGGGAATATTGCCACATCAGCAGAAGTTTTAAAAATATTTGCTTTAGAGATTATTTTGCTCACAAATTTTAATGCATAACAGATGACACAAGAATAAACATATTATCATAATATTGTCTAACTGGAAAGGTAGAATAAGCCATTGGACCAAGAGTCAGGTGAATTGCATTAAATAATCAAATTTCATAAAATTTCCCCAGAAATATTTTTAATAGGAAAAAGGATTTGCAGAAATGCTAGTGTATAATTTAAAACTATTTTAATGTAGTATTTGAGTTTTTTGTGTCCTTTCACATTTTCTTTCACTTTCTATATATATATAGATTTCACCAAAAATCAATTTTAAAGGATTTATAAGAGTATTTCTCTCTCTCTCTTTTCCCCCCTCCATCTCTCTCAATTTTTCTCCCTCCCTCCCTTCTTTTCTTATTATATATTAGATGTCTCTCACTATGAAAAACTACTTTGCTTATTTTTATCTTTCTTTAGTTTTCAGCTTTAGTACCTGGTGGATAATCTAACAGGAACAGTACTTTATGATCACTTCCAGAGACACCATTGAGGAAATACGGCAGCTCTTCTCTTCATTTAGTTGTTAATACCATACTTACACACCTAATATCAACATTTAAAATAACTCAATATTAGAATAAGTCAGCATTCCAACTTTTTTTCCTTAAGTTTATATTAAAAAATTAGATACCTGGCTTTTTATCTGAAATGTCAGATTTGTGAGGTGCAACATTTATCAAATGGAAAAAGTAAGGGTGTAGCACTCTGGGATTTCTTGGGTCTCTTTTTATAGTTCTTCCACTGACTCACTAGTGACCTTCAACAAATGGAGCTCAGTTGAGCTGACTGTAAAATGAGGACAGCTGTACTGACCTGTCTTCCATTGGTATTATAAGACTCAATAAATCAGAGCCTACAAAGTTCTTTAAGGTTCTCAGATGAATTGTGCCATATAAGGGCTAAATGTCAGAATAGAAAAACTGCTTGTACCTTTTATACATCAGTTATTACCAAATGGGCACTACAAAATAGCATCACCTCATACCGTCATAAAATTATTCTCATTTTCTGAAAGAACACTTAGTTCAGCCACTTCAAAATAGGACATTTAATAGGTTGTGTTAACCTCAGAAAGCTATTTCTTTATCTCAAGTATTCAATAAAACTATTTTCTCCTGTTATCTCTGATAACCAACATAAATAAGCTCTCATAAAACAAATTATGGATTAATAAATACATTTTATGCATTTGCATGTTTCAGTGTCTTTGCTGGCTTTTCAGATATGCTATTTGGAGTGATTAACAGCCATGTAGTCTTTGCCAAGCCAATATATAAGAAGCTGGTGGTATATTTTTAATCATCTATATTCAGAATTGAAAATTAATTTTACTTTCATTTTTTTTTTTAACATCCACTGATTAAACTTAAGCAGCTAAACATCTTAGGCATTTAACTTCAATGTTGTGTCCTCCCCTATCAGAGCAAAATTGGGCATTTTCCTATACACAATAGAGGAAAAAAAGCAATTACTATCAATCAGTGACTAAGCAACAGATTGGAGTATTTAGAAAGACTCATTCATACACAGATTTGCAGCAGTGTTCAGCTCCTCTGATTAGATTCCATAGATTTTAAATTGTGGCTAATTAGGCTGTCATAGGTTCATTAATGGCTCTACTGATTCAGCACTCCCTCACCTGCATGCATATTAAAGCTCATTAGCTCCCTTGTCTAAAATACCACCTGCATTAATTGCTGCCAATGCACCAGGACTCTTCAGAAGGCTCTTCTGACAACGATTCTACCTGCTTGTAGTGCCCTGTGCCCCTGAAAGCTCTTCAGGAGTACTCACACATAAAGTTCATGGTGCTGCACACGTGGTGAGACTGCAGCTGTTGCAAGGGCAATCAAGCCTGTTTCACGCTTAACAGCAGGATATAAATAATTAGTGATGCCTATGCTGTAGGGCTTAACACAAGGCCACTGTATCACCCTGTAAGCTTCCACTAAACCATCCCTCTCTACAAAATAAGCTCCCCAACAGTCTTTCTTTTGATTCTTTAAGTAGTTTCCACAAAACGCTAAGACTGAGCCAGAGGAGAAAGAACAGCATAACTTTCTTTAAGTTCATGGCCTCTGTCCAGGGTCGCATTAAGCAGTAAGCAAGGTATGCACAGGCTTAACTGTGATTACTTACTATAGTGCACAATTTCACATGGGTTTCACTTAATATATCATTAAATGCACATATTAGAAAGAAAACCAATGTAAAATTGTGTCCTTAGCATCCACCTTAGGAAACTAAGAAGAGAAATTTAAGCTGTAACAAGAAGACAACAAGAAGAAAAGAAATAATAAAAATTAGACCAGAAATTATGGAACTGAACAAAGAAAAACAATACAGAAAAATCAATGAAACCAAAAGCTAGGTCTTTGGAAAGATCAATAAAACTTACAAATATTCAACCAGGTTATCTGTGAAAGAGAGAAAGAAGACACACATTACCAATGTCCAAAATGAAATAAGGCTTATCATGACTGATCCCTTAGACATTAAAAGGATAATATAATAACATGAGGAATAAGTCTATGCCCCAAAATTTGATAATTTAGAGGAAATGGACCAATTTATTTAAATACACTAACTACCAAAACTCACACAAGGAGAAATAGATAATCTGAATAGATCTATATCCATAAAGAAATAGCATAAAAAATTAATAATCTTCCAAAAAGGAAATCATCGGCCCCAGATGGTTTTACTGGTGAATTCGGAGAAAAAAAGAAACAATTATACTAATTATCTACAATCTATTTCAGAAAGTTGAAGCAGAGAAATACATCTTAACTTATTATATAATGACAATATTATTCTAACACCAAACTAGATGAAATCATTACCAGAAAGGTAAACTACAAATCAATATCCCTCATAAACATAGATGCAAAAATGCTCAACAAAACATTAGCAAATAGAATCCAACAATGTCTAAAGAGAATTATATAACAAGTCCAAGTGGGATTTATTCCATGTATGCAAGACTGATTAATCACTTTTGCTAACTAAAATATGTAACTAATTTAGTACATTTTTGTTGCTAGATTTTTATTCCTCTCATTTTAAATGAAACAGAGACTGAAGATCATTAAATTTACCTAATAGATATTTGGTGAAATCAGATTATGTCTGTTTCAAATTTTATTTGCAATCTTTCCTACTTAGTGCAGAGTTTGTAATGGAACACAACTACAGAAGCAAGCTTATCTCACCAACTCTCAATATTCTCACCCTTAAAATGAGATATATACTTTTTCTTCCCACCTCATATATCGAATGGGATACGTTGTTGTAGAGAACAATATAAATGATGGATCAGGCAAAATTCCTATAAAAGAGTATACAGGTTCTTCTGTTAGCCATAAAAATCAAAGCATGACCAAAATATCACAATGATATATTTATCATTTATGAAAAGTAATTGCATGTTTATAGATTTTATTAATAATAAAGTGTTCTATAAAATCATGAGGGGATTTCTCAGTGGTGTTATCATCCTTGTATTGTCACAAGATTTCTTTTTATAGTCATCTTTATGTTACTTTTTTTATTCCTAAATCTAATACATTCTGATTTACTCCATAATAGTTATAAATTGCTCAATTTCACATTTTTGCAGCAATGATTCTGATCTAGGTTATAGTCACATCTTATCTTCATTTATTCACAAATATTCATTAAATATTCCATTCAGAAAATTTCAAATAATTCCAAATAATTTATGTAGATTCTCCACCCTTAATGTTCCAGGCAATATATTATAGACATTAGCAATAAAACAATAGAAAATAACAGCAACAACAAAAAAGCAAACAATGCCAGATGGAAACATGGGATTGGATTACGAAATTTAACATCAGAATTATTGGAATTCCAAAGCACCATGACAACAATAAAGGCATAGAAAGAATTTTCCAAAAACTAATCAGAGAGAATTTCCCAGACCTGGACAGAGAACCAAACGTGCAAATACAGGAAGCTACAAAAACCCCAATTAAAAGAAATATAAAAGGATCAATTCCTCAACATATCCTAATAAAATTTCTGAAAACCAAAGAAAAGGAGAGAATTCTGAAAGCAGTGGGAGAAAAAATGCAATATAACATACCAAGGATCTCTCATAAAAATCAGAGAAGATTTCTCCCTAGAAACTCTAGAGGTCAGAAGACAATAGAGCAACATATATAAGATATTAAATGAAAACAAATGCCAATCAAGAATTCTTTACCCAGCAAAAGTGTCATTCAAAAATGAGGGAGAAACCAAGACATTCCTAAATAAACAGAAGCTCTGGGAATTTGTCACTACCAGATGAGCTTGCAAGTATTACTCAAGGGAGTTCTCTAAATGGAAAGGCAAGAACACTAAACAAATACTCAAAACTATACACAGGTGGGGGTAAATAATAAGAGAGAGAGAAAGAGATCTCCAAAAAAATACAATAACATGAGCAACCATAAGGACCAAGTACATGATATTTTAGGGAATTGACTCAATAGTACAATCCCACAAACAATATGACATCAAGATTGTGAGAAATAGGTACAATGCAAACCTATTGGATATAGGATGTTAATGGAAACTCACCAACAGAAATGGGAAAGGGAGGAGCATATCAGGAATAGATTTAATATGTTAAGGTTATTTATTACCTGTTTTTCCTATGTTAAACATTGTCACAATTGTAAGTTATGTAATGTGTGGTAACCACTAAGAGATAACCAAGAAAAAATATACAAATGAAAAGAAGGAAGAAAGCAAAAAGACTCACCACAAGAAAGCAGACAGATACAAACAAAAGGAGAAAAATTAGAATAAAAAACCAAAGAAGATACAAAACACTCAAAAAACAAATAGCAAAATGAATGAGGTAGACACTTTGTTTTCAGTAATAACCTTAAATGTAAATGGTCTAAACTCCCCCATGCAAAAGCAAGAGAGTACAGAATGGATTTAAAAAAACAAAAAACAAAAAACCACGATCCATCCTTTTTCTGTCTATAAGAAACACACCTTAGACATGAGGACACAAACAGACTGAAAGTAAAAGGATGGAGAAAATATTCCATGCAACCAGTAAACAAAAAAGAACAGGGATGGCAATACTGATATCAGATAAAATAAACTTTAAATCAAAATCTATAAGAAGAGACAAAAAAGGACATTACACAATAATAAAAGGGTCAATCCAGTGAGAAGACACAACAAAGTATATATGCACCTAACAACAATACTCCAAAATACATGAAACAAATACCGACTACTATAAAAGAAGAAATAGACAATGCTACAATAATAGTAGGGGACTTCAACACATCATTTTCAATTCTAGAGAGAATATTTAAAAATGAGATAACTAAGAAGATAGAGAACTTAAAACCGTAAGCCAATTGGACCTAATGGATATATATAAAACACACTCAGCATTAGAAAAAAACACATTCTTATCTAGCACACATGGATCATTTCCAAGAATAGACTATATGCTAGGACAAAAAACAAGCCTCAACAAATTTAAAAAGACTGAAATCTTACAAAGCGTCTTTTCTGACAATAACGGTATGAAGCTAGAAATCAACAACCGGAAAAATAAAGGAAAAAAGAATGAATACATGGAAACTTAATAATAAACTACTAAAAAAACTATTGGGTCATAGAAGAAATCAAAAGTGAAATTTAAAAATTCTTAGACTCAAACAAAAATGAAAACACAACATATCAAAGCCTTTGAGACACAGCAAAAGCAGTACTCAGAGGGAAATTCATAGCAATAAATGCCTACTTTAAAAAATAAGAAAGATCCAAAATCAATAACTTAAACCAACAACTTTAACAAACAGAAAAGGAAGAGCAAAAGAAGCCAAAAGCTACCAGAAATAAAGGAAATACAGGTCCTCTCCTTCCCCCTTATCTAAAAGAAGGGCATTCCTATGAAACCTTCTGTAAGTCGAAATAGCATAAAGCAAAGAAGCAATTACCATTAATTTATATGGGAAACAATTTTTAACGCTCCTAGACCCAAAAAATTAACTTACCTAAATCCTATAAAATAACATATAAAACCTAACATGATACTAACTATAGTAAAAGCAGGAATGATATGATAAATACACCCAGATAAAGCACAGATGCTCAGAGACACAGTTCAAAGCTATGGTGGCTTGATGCTGAAATGGTGAGTGTAGTTCCCAGGGAAGGTGCTTGGCCAGGACAGAGATATCCCCTAACTGACACATAGGCCCTAAGGGATGCCCCCTTCCCGGGTTAGGGCTTCCACGCCTGGGTCACCGCCCTCTTCAGTTGGTGTGTCCAAAAGAACGTCCAGCAACTCAGCCTTCCTGGAGGGACTGGTAGCCGCCCTCCGGCAGCCCAGGGATGGTGGGCCTAGACGGAAAAAAAGCAAGGCAGGGCAGAGGCCATGAGGTGCCTGCGAAGAAGCCAGGAAGTAGGGGCCAAACCAGCCACCCCTCAACCCCCCACCAGCAGCATCTCTCTCCGAGGCCCCAGGAGAGAGTCTGACAGACAGCAGATGGCTCACGCTGGAGGATGGAGGGAATTGGCCTTGGCTCTAGGGTTCCTCTGCCACAGGCTCCCTCTCCTAGGGGAAGGGGGTGGAAACCAGGCCCTGTTTGCCTGCCCAGGCTCTCTGGGAGACTGTAGACTGTGGATTATGCACTGTAAGGAGCCTGCAGAGAGGCAGGCAGACAAAAGAAATACAGTGAGGAAAGGCTGTGCTGGAGGAAAGGAGAGGGTCACCAAGTGGGGAGTGATGGTTAAAGGGTTGTGGGGCTGCCTCTTTCTCACCTTTTGGGAGCTATGAAATGCCCTGAGGTCTGAAATGGGGGCGACATCACTCTGGTTGCTTGGGGTGCATGCTGCCTCTTTAATGGGTCACGGCAAAACACATGCTGAACACCATTTCTGCTTTTCCTCATTTTTTGTAAAAGCGAAAATATTCTTTGTATAGTGAAAACAGGTACTAATGTAGATCTTTCATAAAAGCTAAGTCGCATAAAGCGAACTTTTGAAAAGTGGGAGATATCTGTAATAAAGATCAAGGCAGAGATAAATGAAATAGAAAAACAATAGAAAGAATCAAGAAAACCAGAAGGTGGTTCTTAAAAGGATCAATAAAATAGACAAACCACTGT
>NW_004444092.1:327462-332265 GCF_000243295.1 Trichechus manatus latirostris
TGAACTCTTTCTATGAAGCCAGTATATCCCTGGTACCTAAACTATGCAAAGATAATACAAAAAAAGAAAATTACAGACCCATATCCCGCATGAACATAGATGCAAAGTTTTTCAACACAATTCTAGCCAACAGAATTTAGCAACCTGTCAAAAAAAAGAAAAATACACCATGGTCAAGTGGGATTCATAACAGGATTAGAAGGATGATTCAACATCAGAAAACGAATCAATGTAACCCAACATATACATAAAACAAAGGAAAGGAACCATATGATCATATCGATTGATGCAGGAAAGGCATTTGATAAAATTCAACACCTTTCCTGATAAAAACCCTCAGCAAAATAGGAATAGAAGGGAAATTTCTCAACATATTCATGGGCATATACGCAATACGAACAGCCAGTATTTTATTCAGTGGAGAAAGACTGAGAGCATTCCTGTCATGGTTTGAATTATGTCCCCCCAAAAATGTGTATATCAGTTTGTCTGGGCCATGATTGCTGGTACTGTGTGATTTTCCTATACGTTGTAAAACCTACCTCTATGATGTTAATGAGGGAGGACAGGTGGCAGTTGTGTTGGTAAGGCAGGACCTGATCTACAAGACTGGACTGTGTCCTGAGGCAATCTCTTGAGACATAAAAGACAGAAGTGAGCAATGAGACAGGGGACCTCATACCATCAAGAAAGCAGTGCCAGGAGCAAAGCGCGTCCCTTGGACTGGGTTCCCTGCGCAGAGAAGCTCCTAGTCCAGGGGAACACTGAAGAGAAGTAGGCCGACAGAGAGAAAAAGCCTTTCCCTGGAGCTGATGCCCTGAATTTGGACTTTTAGCCTACTTTGACTATGAGGCAATAAACTTCTCTTCATTAAAACCATCCACTTGTGGTATTTCTGTTACGGTAGTGCTAGATGACTAAGACAATTCCCTTTGAGAACAGGAACAAGACAAGGATGCCCATTACCACAACTCTTATTCAATACTGTACTGGAAGTCCCAGCTAGAGCAATAAGGCAAGAAAAGGAAATAAAAGGTACCCAAACTGAAAGGAAGAAGTAAAACTGTCTCTATTTGCAGATGACTGCTGCTATACATAGAAAACCCTAAAAATTTTGCAAAAACAAAAAAACAAAAAAAAGCTGATAAACCCTAAAGATTAAAAAAAAAAAAGCTAAAGAATAATTCAGCAATGTTGCAGGATACAAGATCAACACACAAAAATCTGTCGAGTTCCTTTACATTAACAAAAAGTACTTTGGAAATGAAATCAAGAAACAATACCATTTACAATTGTTCCCCAAACTGTAAAATACCTAGAAATTAACCTAACCAGGGACATAAAAGACATACAATGAAAATTATAAAACACTATTACAAGAGACTAAAAAAGACCTAAAAAAATTGAAAAGACATCCTGTGTTCATGGATTGGAAGACTTAATATAGTGAAAATGTCAATTCTACCTAAAGCAATCTACAGATGCAATGAATGCAATCCTGATACAAACCCCAACAACATTCTTTACTGAAATGGAAAAATTAATAACAAACTTCATATGGAAAGGAAAGAAACCCCAAATAGCCAAAGCAGTATTGAAGAAAAAGAGCACAGAAGGAGGCCTCACCCTCCCTGATATCAAAACATACTATACAGCAGTTGTAATCAAAACAGTCTGATATTGGTTCAACAGTAGACACATAGACCAGTGGATGTAATTGAGAATGCAGAAGTGATTTTCGACAATTTGTCAAAGTGCACTCTATGGACAACTGATTTTCAACAATGAGTCGAAGCCCACTCAATGGGGAAAAAATTGTCTTTAATAAATAGGGCTGGCAAAACTGGATATCTATTTGCAGAAAAATCCAACAGGACCCATACTTCATACGATACCCAAAAATTAACTCAAAGACCTAAATATTAAGTCTAAAACTATAAAATTCCTGGAAGAAAACATAGGGGAAAAACTATGGGACCTAATCTTTTGTAAAAATAGGATAACAAACTAACAACAAATGCACGAATAGAAGAAAAAATAAATGGGACCTCAGAAAAATTAAAAACTTATGCTATTAAAAGGCATTATTAAAAAAGTAAAAAGAGAACCTATAGACTGGGGAAAAATTCTTCAGAAATGACATATCAGGTAAGAGTCTAATCTCCAAAATTTATAGAAAACTTCAACAACTCAACAACAAAAAGACAAGCAACCCAAATATAAAATGGACTAAGGACATGAAAAGAACCTTCAAGAAAGAAGACATACAAGCAGCCAACAACGAAACAAAAAGATGCTCACAATCCTTAGTCATCAGAGGGATGCAAATCAAAACTACAATAGGATACCATTTCACTCTGACTAAAACGGCACTAATTAAAAGAACCGTTAACAGTAAATGTTGGCAAGGATGTGGGGAGACTGGAACACTTCATTGCTGGTGGGACTGTAAAATGATACAATCACTGTGGGAAAGGGTATGGCACTTCCTAAAAACTACAATCCAGTAATCCCACTCCTAGGGATATACCCTAGAGACCTAAAAGCAGCGATACAAACAGATATAAGCACTCCTATGTTCATTGCAGCTTTATTCACAATAGCCAAAAAATGTAAACAACTGAAGTGCCCATCAGCGGAAAAATGGATAAGCAAAGTGTGGTACATACATGCAATGGAGTACTATGCAACCATAAAGAACAATGATGAGTCCTTGAAACATAACTTGGGTGGACCTGGAGGGCATAAAGCTAAGTAAAATAAGTCAAGTACACAAGGACAAATATTGTATGATCCTTCTTTTATAAGAAGACAAGCATAGACATATGTAAAGAGACCAATGTTCAATGGTGGTTACCAGGGAGAGGAGGGCAGGGAGGGGAAGCATGATTTAGGTCATAAATACTTGTCATTTTGGGTGATGGGAAAGGTGGCACCAAATATGGGTGCAGGGGGCACAGTATGACCAAAGTAAATGATGCTACTGAGAAGTGCTCATTAGAAAAGAATGCCTGTACGAAAAAATTTGATATATGTAGCAGGGTAACACCCAGGATGAGCAAAGCATTATTGAAGAAAAAGAACAAAGTAGGAGGCCCCCCACTACCTGATCTCAGAACTGACTATATAGCCATGGTAGTAAAACAGCCTGGTACTGGTACAATGACAGACACATAAACCAATAGAACAGAATCAAGAACCCAGATGTAAATCCATCCACCTGTGGTCAGCTGATCAAAGGACCAACATCCATTAAATGGGGAAAAGACAGTCTTTTTAACAAGCGGTGCTGGAAAAACTGGATGTCCATCTTTAAAAAAAAATATATGAAACACGACCATACCTTACACCATATACAAAAACTAACTCAAAATGAATTAAAGACCTTAATATAAAACCTAAAACAATAACAATCATGGAAGAAAAAACAGGGACAATGCTAGGGGCGCTAATACACAGCATAAACACAATACAAATTATATCTAACAATGCACAAACACCAGAAAATAAACTAGATAACTGGGATCTTCTAAAAATTAAACACTTATGCTCATCTAAAGACTTCACCAAAAGAATAAAAACAGAACCCACAGACTGGGAAAAAATTGTTGGCTAAGTCATATCCGACAAGAGTATAATCTCTGAAATCTATAGAGTACTTCAACACCTGAACAACAAAAAGACAAATAATCCAATTAAAAAATGGGCAGAGGACACGAACAGACACTTCACCAAAGGAGACATTCAGGTGGCTCACAGACACATGAGGAAATGCTGGAGATCATTAGACATTAGAGAAATGTAAATCAAAACTACCAGATACTGTCTCACACTAACATTATCGGCATTAATCAAAAAAACAGAAAATAGCAAATGTTGGAGAGGTTTCGAGAAGATTGGAACTCTTACGCACTGCTAGTAGGAATGTAAAATTGGTAAAACCACTATGGAAAACAATATGGCACCTTCTTAAAAAGCTAGAAATAGAAATACCATACAATCCAGCAATCCCACTACTAGGACTATATCCTAGAGAAATAGGGACCATAACACAAATACACAAATGCAAAACCATGTTCATTGCAGCATTATTCACAATAGCAAAAAGATGGGAACAACCTAAGGGCCCATCGACAGATGAAGGAACAAACAAATTATGGTACATACACACAATGGAATACTACTCAACAATAAAGAACAATGATGAATCCTCAAAAACATCTCGCAACATGGATGAATATGGAGGGCGTTATGCTGAGTGAAATAAGCCAGCCACAAACAAAACGTTGCTGTTGTTAGTTGCCGTCAAGTTGATTCTGAACCCTTGTTTAATTATGAGAAAAAAATTAAACAAATTCTAACTGAAGGACAGTCTACATATTACCTCAAAACTCAAGGTCATCAAAACAAGGAAAGCATAAAAACAGTCATGGCCTAGAGGAGCCTAAGGAGACATAATGTCTGAATGTAATGTAGTAGCCTAGATGGGCTCCTGGAACAAGAAAAAAAGTATACAAAAAAACCAAACTCATTGCCGTTGAGTTGATTCCGACTCATAGTGACAGTGTAGGACAGAGTAGAAGTGCCCCATAGGGTTTCCAAGGAGAGGCTGGTGGATTTGAACTGCTGACCTTTTGGTTAGCAGCCAAGCTCTTAACCACTACCACCACCAGGGCTCCTGAACTAAGCACAAACTTTAGTTAATAATAATGTATCAAACTGGTTAATTAATTGTGACAAATATACTATACACAGGTAAGATGCTAATAATAGGGGAGACTGGGTGAAGAAGCTATGGAAACT
>NW_004444092.1:332365-344409 GCF_000243295.1 Trichechus manatus latirostris
AATTTAGTGAAAACCCATACTGAATGCACACATAAAGTCTTTTGATTTCAATGTGGTTAATTAGACCCCGGTTTTGGGAATTATTGATAATTTAATATTCCAAATGGAAAGATGATTTTTTTTATTAATAACTCTTACAATATAGTGCTTTCTGCACAGTCAAAAAGGTAGAAAGGAGGAATACATATGGGAGCCATTATGAAAAGTGTTTATGAGGAGATATCTGCTGTTTACAGGGCTTGGAAAATCATCAACATTCTTTCGCTCATTTAAAAGTAGGCTTTACATCGGTTTTCCAAGGGAAGTTTCAACTCTCCGAGTAATTGCTTTTTAAGTTCAGGATAATGAACGAAGAGATATGACTTTGTCCATATTGATGATCACTAATTTCTTCAACATATTCCATTCAAGCTTCCTCTTATGCAGGGTAAGTAGAGACTGAACAGTCAGAGAAGGCCATGGTTCTAGCACCAGCCAAGTGTGATGTAATGAAATTGCAACATAAAAGTCTTAAGCAAATATAAACTGAAGACATAATTAGGAACACTCAGCTGAGAATGTTAGCATTTTCGAATGCTTATACATCTCATTCTTGCAAAAACTGTCTGAAACTCAGTTGTAAAATGGCATTGACACAATGAATGAGAATGATTCAACAGCCTGTTATGGGAGAGATTAATTGCTTCTGTTCTAAAACAAGTTAATCTCTCTGTAAAAATATAGTGCCTTTAGGTCACCTTAGAAGAAAAGAATTAAATACTTAGATGATAGATCCTTGTGTGTGTGTGATTCACCAGCGGCACCAATTTCCTTTCCTATGTTCTTTTTCAATGAGTTAAAATCTTGGTGCACAGTATATATTCCATAGTCATTGCTCTTCTACCTAAATTATATTAAGGTAGAAATTAGATAAGATCATGGGAATTAGAAGGAAAATAATTGTAGCCTGAGAGACACTCAAAGTCAAAGACCTAACACACTACCAAGCATGTGGAAGGTATCCAATACAGTCTTGTTTAATTTGCAATAGCAAGCATTTCATAATAAAGCATCAGATTTAGTTTTCCATTAATATATATAAAAGAATATGTCAGGCAACAGATTTAGGCTCTTTTCTTTGTTTTCTGGATAAAGCTGCAATACAAATAGAAGACAAATTTTCTTACATTATGTCTGGGTGGAGACGTATTACCCTTTTACTGAAAAGATTTAATGACCTTTAAAACTAAGTCATCCAACCATAATGCAGTGATAAGCAATCAGACCATGTCTATCCTGGAGGAATCCAATCAAAAGAATAATCAAAATTAGATAGGTCAGAAGTCAATAGGATAGTTCCTAACAAGGGTGACTTTTAAATATACATATATAAAGTTGAAATTGCCTACAAAATTTTTTAAGGTTTAAAGTCTCCACATTTTTTATAACCAGACACATTATTATTACCAATAACATTCAAATTTCAATGTCTATTTATGACTGTTCTTTTTAGGACTAAAGTCAATTGGGATTTTTAATATCACTTAGGGAAAAGGTAGAAGCAGCAGAAAGGAATTAATTTTTTAGAGCGCCTACAATGTGCTGGAGCCCTTGTGGCACAGTGGTTAAGACCTTGGCTGCTAACCAAAAGTCAGCAGTTTGAATCCACAAGCTGCTCCTTGAAAACCCTATGGGGCAGTTCTACTCTGTCCTATAGGGTCTCTATGAGTTGGAATCGACTCGACAGCAACGGGTTTGGTTTTGTACGACGTGCCAGGCCTTACGTTAGAAGCATTACATGTACAATCACGTTTATTCCTTCTGACATAATGACATAAATCAAACAATGAGGGAACTTAGGGCAAACATGGTAAAATTATGTATCAAGGTCAAAAAGTGAAGGTAAGATGTAAATGCAGACCTTTTTACCGCATGATATACATACAATCCCACGCTAGTTTAACTAGAGTTGAAAGCACATTCATTTGAATCAGTGAACGAGAATGATCAAAATGTCCTAAATATTAAAAATTAGCCTTGATAAAATCTAGCAACAACTGTAATACCTCTAATAGCTGTAAAATTGTACATCTCTATGAGTTAGTCAAATCGTCTAAGACAGTCAAATCTTCTAAGCTTGCTTCTCTTTGGGCTTGACACCCAATAGTTTGCAATACTGGCAATGCTAGGAAACGTTCTGTAGGTGGAATACATAGTATACCTTTGTTTAAGGATCCCCAGTCTGACCCCTCTCATTCTGTATTTTTCTTAAAGAAAAATAGAGCAAGTCAGATGATTGAATTAGCTATTTTCCACAGGTGAGAAAATATGTGCTCCTATAGATATCTTCCTGGCACTCACAAGGAATATACACACATGTGCACACACACACGTATGTATGTGTGTGTATATGTATGTGTGTAAATGTGCATATAGATATGTCTGTATATATATTTTTATGAGTTATTATCTTCTACTTATCATTGTATAGGCCTTTTGTTCAATGATATTAAATAAAAGTTCTAGCATGGATTTAAAAGAAATCTAGAGAAACATAAAAGTTCACCTCACTTTAGCCTCAAGTGATATTTCTTTTTTCTTTATCACACCTTCTTTAAAAGAGCAAGTTCCAAGAGTTTGTTTTAACTTATCACTGACCTACCTCTCAACTTAAGTGCTAATAAGCAGATAAATAAAAGCTTGTAAAACAAGTGATGTGTCCTAACAGTGTAGTTATTTTATTCTTCAAGTGGCAAATCATTTCTAGAGACCTAGAGAATATTCTGAGCACTTTTGCAAGGATGGGTGTTGAGGATTCAATTTCTATTCCAAAAGCGTTCCTGAACTCCTGCTTTTTACTGAGAACACAGTTTATCAAGGAAGCATAGTCTAATGAGGATCATAACCAGATAAAAAGGGCTATAAAGATTTGGATAAAGGAAAGATAAGGCCCCACAACCCTGAACCATGGTGCAAAAAATAAACAATTTATTAAGGTCCAGAGTGATATTCACAGGCCATTGAGTTCAGGAACAACAGCTCATTCTTTCTGTCAACAATCACCAGAGAATAGTTCCTGATTCAGAAGAGGTGGACCCTGTAGGAAACATGATGTGGGTAGAGGAAGGAGAGGCTGGTCGGCAGTCATCACATCCGGCTTCACCAAGCATATGCTTGTCATAATCCTCTTCCTGTTTCTCAGCAAGAGAAATGAACATGTAAGCATAAATGATTTAAAGTTTTAGGTAAATGGTGGTTTTAATCCTCCCATAAAAACCAAAACCATTTGTCCTAGAATCAATTCTGATTCATGGCAACTCCATGTGTGTCAGAGTAGAACTGTGTTACATAGGGTTTTAAATTGCTGAATTGTCAGAAGCAGATTGCCAGGTATTTCTTCTGAAGTGCCTCTTGGTTGACTCAAACTTCCAACCTTTCAGTTAGCAGCCCAGCATATTAACCCTTTGCACCACCTAGGTGCTCCAATCCTCCTATTCATTATTCTAATAAAAATATATCAGTTATTTTGATAACTTTAACTTTCCTCAAATTTAGAGAGATGGTATTATTTTAATGGTAATTAGACAGTTTTATAGTGATTAAAAATTATATTTTTACTTATTAAAAATGGATAAATCTTATACATCTGTAAAAAGTTGAATTGATAAAAGTTGTGTGATATATATATATACAGCAAAGACCAAAAAAATGAGTACCTGCTGAGGATTATGTATAACCAAAAACCTCATGGGATTTGGTTTCTTGGTTTGTAAGTTTAAGGTCATGGTTTCAGGGGTCATCCCAGTTAATTGGCCTAATAACATCGTTAATGCCTCTGCTCTACCTCCTAGTTCGACACGTACTGCCTAGGGTCTTAAAAGCTTGCAAGCTGCCATCCAAGGCACAACAATTCATCTCTATCTGCTTGGAACAAAAGAGGAAGAAGGAGAGTCAGGAACAGGAGTAAGATATGGAAAGTGTGGCTAATTGCCACCATGAACAACTGCCTCCTTTGCCATGAGACCAGAACTGGATGGTGCCGAGCTACCATTACTGAACATTTTGATCAAACATCCCATAGGAGAATCCTGATCAAAAGGGGGAAAATGCAGTCCAGAATGTCAAATTCTCATGGACTCCAGACTTCCTGGAGCCATGAAGGTTGGATGAACAACTGAAACTATTTCCCTGAGTTAATCTTTAAACCTTAACCAAAATATCCCCCAAAATCTTAAAACCAAGCAATAGTTTAGCTTAACTAGTAAAAAATATCTGAGCATTATGCTCTTTTAAGAACTATCCATATGGGATGAAATTGACAACAGCAACCCCAAAGATTAGATAGGAACCTTCGGGGGCAGTGAATTTATGTTAATGGGGAGGAACAACTCAGAAAAGGAGGGTGAGAATGATTACACGACTTGGATAATGTAACTGATACCACTAAATGGCTCAAGTGGAAACTGTTGAATCGGTATATATTTTGCTGTGTATATTCTCAACAACAACAACAAAATAAATAAAATTGTATATTAAAAAAAACACGACCCTTGGGGAAAAAAAATGAATATACAAAGAAACTTCAACAACCCTGGAAAAAATTAAAATGGATGAATCATTCCTTAGGAAAAAAGAGAGAGAGAGAGAGTTTCCTTCAAAACTATCTTGGGCATAACATAAACCAACAAGTTAAATAATCAGCTCTTATAATTTATAACTAACTTCAGTGACATATCATGGGTGTGGCACTTACCTTAGTTTTGATAGAAAACCCATTTTTGTTTCTATAGTTACCATTTCTTCTTTAAAATTGTTAGAAAATATACAGGACATTGTCTTACTTCCTTCAATAAGTTAAGCCCATTGTGTCCTACTGTTTCAGTCCTCTTGTATCTCCCTTGTTTGTCCCTCAGGGATGAAGGGTCTTCAGTGTGTGTCCTGGTCACTCTTCTAACCCCCTGGTCTCATTCTTTTCTTTGTTTAGCCTCTTTAATCTCAATGACTACCCTTCTGATTCTTAGACTCAATTGTCTCTTAAACACATAGGTAGAAAGTTCCTAGATTTTCTTCTCTAACTTGAATGCTATAATTCCATTATCAGTTCTATTTATTTCTTCAGTGCCAGGGGACTAATTTTTCCTTCTGTTCGTGGGCTCCAATCTTTCTTTAGCTATTCTTCCTATCAATACATACACACACCACTACCACCACCAGCACTTGTTTTCTTCTGTCTTAATCTAATTTGGGCTTCTTTTCTCTATATTCTGTGGATTTTTTCCCTGAATAATTTCATCTATTCCTATGGAATGAATGTACACATGTATTATAATGTCCCACAACTTCATTAACAAATGACCATCTATTACCTTGATCTATAAATCCTATATTTTACATTACTAAAACTGGGCTCCTCTGTAGCCCTCCAAATTGTATTTTTCTGACATTCTTTATCTTAGCAACTGGTAACAACATCCACCTTGTCTCTCATTTCCCAAGTGAGGAAACTGAGGCAAGTATAGTTAAGTATTTTGCCCATAATCATATAGCTATTATTCAAGTCCTTGTCTGTTTACCTGTAAAGACTATGTTCTTTTCTTTATAATAGCTAACTCTTTGTCACCTATGGCCTCTAAGAGCAATAATTTTGCTACTTGCAAAAACCCAGTGCCTGAAACTGGCACCTCCCTCTTATTGAGGGAAGTTGTAGGAGGAACCAGTTAAAAAAATATTTTTTATACTTTGATGATCTGAACTTCAAGACTTACTGCTGAATCGTGAATCCTACTTTATAGAAAATCATATCATGATTAGATTACATCATCAAACTTTATGCATAAGCATCATTTTAATGGCTTTTATTCAGAGAGAAAGAATTGGTCTGCATCATTGGCATTTGCAATCCAATCATTAGTCCTTGAAATATTACTGCAGTAGATAATGATGTTTATTGTTGTTGCTGTTATGTGCCATCAAGTCGATTTCAATTCCTAGTGACCCTGTATGACAAAGCAAAACTGCCCCATAGGGTTTCCTAGGCTGTAATCTTTATGGGAACAAATCACCAGGTAACAATTACTTCCAAGTAAGATTTGTTTTGTTTTGTATGGATGGAGGTTTGGTCTGTTTAGTTGGTGAGAACATCTTTTAAGAAGGCTACAATTTTGGTCACCAAGGATAACAGCTCTGCATGAAGAAATTTTTGTCTTATGGTGATGAACACAAGTGTTTGTCCAAGCCAAAACCATTTCGTAAAGATATTGCACCATTTCTTGTACTTGCAGTAGTGCAAATTATTTATAAGACTGGTCTATCAAGGCCATAAATAACTAAAGTATTCAGCTATGGAAATATGTCTCTTTCTCTCTCATTTAAGCCTCAGAACCACGCAATGTTATTTTTCCCATTTTAAAGATAAGGGAACTCAAGTTCAGTTAAAGTAATATTCTCAAGAAAAAAATAGAAAAGCTCTTAAATAAAAAAGTTGGAAAGCGGATTTGACTATAAGATACACACAGGGATGGATTACTTACCTGGTGAAACTTAGGTGAAATTGTGCACTACAGACTAGTAAGTAAGTACAATTAAGCCCATGTGTACTTTGCTTACTGTAAACTGATGCGTACTGTGCTTGCTGGTTAATCCGCCCCTGGAAATACATCATAATATTGGTGACTCGGTAATGTCAGCCTTGTATGCGAAGGATGGTATGATATTGCTGTCACTCTATACTGTCATATCACAGCAATAAAATTTGTTTATAGCAGTATTTTATTATTGCTCATATATCAGGGTGTGGAGCCTAAACTATATGAAGACGCCAGGGATGCTATGGATAAAGTTTCCAAATATAATGTAAAATATCTTTATTAGGCAACAACTAAAATTGGTCTTTGACTTGTTCTTGCTCAGTGGCCATTCAAAATGAGAAACTCATAATATCATAGGTAGTAGTCCACATCAGGAAAAAAAAAAAAAAACCCAAACACATTAGTGTTTCACCTTATTGGTACTCTAATAATAACACAAATTGATTCTTCTGGTGAAGATAGAGAGGCCATCACAGGCTGTTTTTAGTTAACAGTTTTCATTCAATGCAGTTGAATTAAATATTATAGCCCCTTTCTTTTCCATTTAATCATTTATTTCAGTAAAAAATAGATTTGAGATGTATTTTGACAATGATGTAATTTGAATACACTATGACATTTTCAAATTTCAAGAATTTAGGGAGAGAGGCTGAATGTCCTTGCAAGCTGAGGTGTGTGCTTATATTTTTTCTGTCCTTCAAATATATTTTTATTTTTAATACTTAAATGTGATTAGCAGTGAGTACACAGTTCACTGTAATCATGGGTGATCAAGATAGAGAAGTTTAAAAATCAGATACTGTGCCTGTGGTAGCTCCTTCCAGCAGCATCTTGCTATGCTTGTACAATAAACATACAGGTCTTTTGATGTGACTAGTGCAGGCCTCCAACTAAGAGCTGCTGACTTAACAAGAAGCTAGCAAATTCTTTAAAAAAGAAGCATCAGTGTTTGGATATCTCCTGCTGTGTTAAAAATTTTAGCTACGGTAATTAGCATAAGGTTTTTCCATCTTCACAAGATAGGCAGAAGAAAGGAGCCTCTAGAAAGGAAAATGGAAAGAAAGCAACAATTAAATGGTAACAATTGAGCAGAGGACATGCTGTTTGATCAATGGTCAAATTGTCATAAATACATTTGATGGTACGATATCACTGCTTTGTACAGTGAAACATTAGATATTAAATCCATAAGGTATTCATGAATTTGAAAATAACGTCTCAGCTCCGGGATTTTTAAGTTTAAAAAAAGATGAGGACAATTAGGCAAACATTGATTTACTGCTAAACATTAGAAAGAATATATTTGTTTACTTGATGATTTTAAATATAGTTTCTGACTTCTGTTCAAATCATGGATTTAGCTATTGACAATTGTTAAATACGTGATCTAGAGTGCTCATTTTTAAAGATATGTATCACAAATCAATACTCTGAAATCTTAAAAAGATTTTAAAAAGCTATTTTAAGAAGCAACTTTATATATTAAATTGAAGGGTTTTGGTCTTAAATGTATATTATTGTAAATGAACAAAGTGTTAAAATGCTAAATTATTAAATACATTTTAATATATATCTCACATAAATTCTTAAAATGAATGAGATATTTAATAAAATCTTCCAGATTTGTAAGAACTTGTTCCTTGTTTTGGGCAAGACCAATCTTTTACAGCTGAAATAATCTTTGGTCTGACATAAAACAGAAATTCATCTATCTATCCACATCTCACTTTATATGAAACGTCTCTAAAAAGAGAATTTAATGTCTGAGATGTTACTGTGTATACACTACTGCTCAGAATAACGGTACCTGGAGTAAACATATGTGATAAAAGATAACAGAATTTAATTTTTTTTTTTTTTTTTTTTTTAGTTTGAAGACCAGGCCACACATCCCAGGTTGAGCCCCTATCTTGGCAACACCTCCATTTAATACGGGGATGAGTAATTCACATCATCCATGTTAGCCCCAAACGGTGAACTTCCTTCTTTCTCAACAAAAACGACACACACACACACGCGCACACACACACACACACACACACACACACGCAAGTGGGGTTTTTTTGAGAAACGAAATTCCTTCTGCAAATATTTGCATCAGCACTAAAACTGTTATGCATAGTTCCTTTTCAATTTTTGAGCAGGAGATTTCATTCTTCTCTAATTCTGCTCAGGACCCACTTCAGTAATACTTTCTGCCTTAGATTAATTACCCTGATCTAATTCATTTAGTGGAGGACAGCTGTGGTACGTGGGTTGCCCACTGATGTATTGTGTTAAATGACGCCCATCTGTCATTGCAGCATATCAGCGTGGATTCAGTGTCATTCACTTCATTGGTTCTGCTGAGATGTGAAGTACAGCTACAATGTTTACTACTGTTGTTAATTTAATATCTACACCTTTAATAACCTGACTGCTGTCACTGGCTGAACAATGATACATGATGGCCAGTGGAAGAACTAGATAGCATTAACTTGACAGCACCACAGACCCTCTGGTACAGTTAATTAGAACACTTCTGGGCAAAGTTGCTATTGGAGGCCCTGTAAAGCATTCTCCTAGAGAAATGGTTGACTGAGAAACAAAGGTAAAAGGAACTGTGTTAGTAGCATTTCAGACAAATTTAATAATTCATTCTCTTGAAACAGAAAAACTACTTTTAGTACTAAGGTTATCTTTCAGAGTTCATTGTGATTTTTTCCTTTCTTGACATGGTTTATTTCTTACTATACTTTCACTCCACAATTATGAAATATATGTCTTTCCTTGTAAGCTGACTGATGCAAATGTAATACACCAAATCTAATATCTTGGGTTTAAGATTTTACCTTCTTGGTTAATTTGCCTTAACCTGAAATTTATTTGGAATATTACAAAAATTCCAAAGCAAACATGTTATGCATAATATGTGGTTTCTTTTTTAAAAAACTAAATTTAAATATTCACATATTATTATGATACATTTGCATGATTGCACACATAAAATATGGTAAAAAATTAAAAATGTGTACCATGCATGTTTATGTCCTATATCTATTAAAATATGGTCTTATAAAATATAGAAAATTACAGAAAATATAGGAACATGGGCAATTTTTTTATTTTAATGCTTCTTAAAAAGCTAACCAGATGCAACACTGGAAGTGCTCTCTAGTCTGTACCAAGAAATTGGAAGATAGCTACGTAACCAACCAACTAGAAGAGATCCATATCTGTGCCTATTCCAAATAAAGCTGATCCAACAGAATGCAGAAATTATCAAACAATATCATTAATACCACATGCAAGTAAAATTATGCTGAATTTATTTCAAAAATAATTGCAGCAATACATCAGCAAGGAACTGTCAGAAATTCAAGCTGGATTCAGAAGAGGACGTAAAACAAGGGATATCATTGCTGATGTCAGATGGATTTTGGCTGAAAACAGTGAATACCAGAAAGATATTTACCTGTGTTTTATTGACTATGAAAAGGCATTTGGCTGTATGGATCATAACAAATTATGGATAACATTGCAAAGGATGAGAATTTTAGAACAATTAATTGTGCTCATGAGGAACCTGTACATAGACCAAGAAACAGTTGTTCTAACAGAACAAGGGGATACTTCATGGTTTAAAATCAGGAAAGGTGTGCATCAGGGTTGTATTCTTTCACCATACTTATTCAATATGCACGCTGGGAAAATAATATGAGAAAATGGACTATATGAAGAACACAGCATCAGGATTAGACGAAGGCTCATTAACAACCTGTGATATTCAGATGACACAAATTGCTTGCTGGAAGTGAAGAGTACTTGAAGCAGTAACTGAGGAAGATCAAAGACTACAGCCTTCAGTATGGATTACACAGTAACATAAAGAAAACAAAAATCCTCACAACTGGATCAATAAGCGACGTCACGATAAACGAAGAAAATATTGAAGTTGTCAAGGATTTCATTTTACTTAGTTCCACAATTGAAGCAGCAGTCAAGAAATCAAATGACGCACTTCACTGGGCAAATCTGCTATAAAAGACCTCTTTAAAGTGTTATAAAGTAAAGATATCTCCTTAAGGACTAAGGTGCGCCTTACCCAAGCCATGGTATTTTCAATTGCCTCATATGCATGTGAAAGCTGGACAATGAATAAGAAAAACCAAAGAAGAATTGATGCCTTTGAATTATGGTGTTGACAAAGAATATTGACTATACCATGGACTTCCAGAGAATGAACAAATCTAGCTTGGAAGAATTACAGCCAGAATGCTCCTTAGAAGCGAGGATACTGAGACTTCATCTCATGTATTTTGGGCATGTTATCATGAGGGATCAATCCCTGGAAAAGGACATCATACTTGGCAAAACATAGGGTCAGCAAAAAGAAGACCCTCAATGAGATGGATTGACACAGTGGCTGCAAAAACGGGCTCAAACATAGCAAGATTGTGGGGATGGCGCAGGAGGAGACAATGTTTTGTTCTGTTGTACATAGGGTCAATCTGAGTCAAAACCTACTTGACGGCACCTAAGAACAACAAAAAGCTAACGGAAATGTAAGTCGATTTTTTAATTTCCCTTTAGCTCTATTTTTAATAACTTTTCTGTTTATTTTCCCTATTGATTTACATTACTTCAGATTTAATGAACCTTTCGAAAATCTCAATCTCTTCTCCAAATTTTCCGCTACTTCCTTTCTTTGGATGGAATTTGCTTACCTCCAAACAGAGTGCTTTAGTTTCATGGTTTTCATTCTCCAAAATATATATGAATGTATACAAATATGTGTTGTCTTAGGCTGGGTTCTCTAGAGGAGAAAAACCAGTGAAACATATATATAAGTATATATAGAAAGATTTATTTCAAGGAAATAGCTCACACAGTTGTGGAGCCTAGAAAGTCACGTATCCATGGGTCAGGTGTTAGGCTGGAGGCTTCTCCTGAATCAGATGGTTTTGGGAGATGGCAAGCCCCAAAATCTGCAGGTTAGGCAGCAGGCTGCTGGCTCACATCCCAATAACCAGAGGTCAGAGAATGATGAGTCTGATGCAGAACCTAGAAAGAGTGAGCTTTTCCAGAACATCCATATATATTGGATTCAGGCCACATTCCCAAGTAAACTCCCCTTTCAACTGCTTGGCTGCTCACATCAGATCACAAAATGGAGGATGATTACATAATATCTGCCAAACTACCGAGAATCATGACCTACCTAGTCTGACACATAACCTTAACCATCACATATGTATATCCTTATACATATAGTTGAAAGATGGAGTCAGTCTCTCAGTAATACTCAAGATCCCCCCATATGTAATTATTCTTCTATCCTTGTTTATGTATTGATTTCTCTTTTAAAGCTTATTCCATTTGAATCAATTTTCTTCTACTCCTCTTCATTTCGTAATTTTATGCCAGATATGAAAAGAAAGTCCTTTTATTTTTTTCTCCTGTAACTGAATATAGTGTCTTATCTGCAACATTTCTAAA
>NW_004444092.1:345955-346918 GCF_000243295.1 Trichechus manatus latirostris
TGCCTATAGAATTCCAAGAGGTAGACAACGTTCTTTCCTTTCATTCTTTGTCCACTTCACTTGTAGTTGGTCAGATCCATCAGTCACAGGCTTAATCTCTTTAACAAAAGATTGTGTAGCTATGATCTTGGTGAACATTCTAGGACACGTGTCCTTAGTTTGTACAGCAGAATTTGACAAATCTGTAAGTTCTGTTTTCATTTTTCGCAGTTCATTTTTAAGTCCATCTCTTTCCTCTGGCATTTTTCTATCAATTACAAGGAGAAAACACATGGCCCCTTTAAAAGATTTTGCTTAGAAATCTCATCAGCCTAATATCCAAGTTCATCACTTACAAGTTCTACCTTCCAAGAAACATTTGATCATATTTCAGACAAGTTCTCTGTCACTGAATTAAGAAGCATCACCCTTCCTCTATTGTCCAACCACACGTTCATCATTTTCTTTTAAAGCTGCACTAGAAGCACATTTGAAGTTCATAATTATAGCAACATTCTGTTGCTGGCTCCATTCTCTAAGACGATAGAGACTTTCTCTATAGCTCTCCTCACTTCCTTTTGAACACTTACCAGAATTGCCTATGATGTCCATAATTCTACCAAAAGTCTCACCAACACAATCTAGGCTTTTACTATTAGGCACCTTAAAACTCTTCCAGCCTCTCCTGATTACCCAATTCCAAAAATGGCTTCCACATTTTATGTATCTCTTAGAGCAGCACCCCATTCATCCAGTACCAAATCCTGTCTTAGTTATCTAGAGTTGCTATAACAGAATTACCAGTGGGTGGTTTTAACAAACGTAACTCTTTTTTTCCTCACAGTTTAGAAGGCTATAAGTCCAAACCCAGGGTGCTGGCTCTAGGGAAAGGCTTTCTTTCTCTGGAAGAAGGTCCATGTCTATTTGAGCTTCTGCTCCTAGGCAATCATGTGGGTTGGCATCTCTTCTTGCTAGCTCTCATTT
>NW_004444092.1:359312-381339 GCF_000243295.1 Trichechus manatus latirostris
AGATATATCCAACAAAGTGCTAATCTCTAAAATCTATAAGAAAATTCAACACCTCTACAACAAAAAGACAAATAATCCAGTTAAAAAATGGGCAAAGGATATACACAGATACTTCACCAAAGAAGAATTGTCAGGTGGCTAACAGACACATGAGGAAATGCCTACGATCTCTATCCATTAGAGATACGAAAATCAATACTATCAATACTATCTCACCCCGACATTACTGGCACGAATTAAAAAAAAAAACAGAAAATAGAAAATGTTGGAGAGGCTTTGGGGAGATTGGAACTCTTAGGCACCACTGGTGGTAATGCAAAATGGTACAATGATTTTGGAAAAGGATATGATGCTTCCTTGAAACACTAGAAATAGAAATGCCATCCAATCCAGCAATCTCACTCCTAGGAACGTATCCTAGAGAAATAAGAGCCATCACAGGAATAGACATATGCACACCCATGTTCATTGCAGCATTATTCACAATAGCAAAAAGATGGAAACAACCTAAGTGCCCATCAATAGATAATGGATAAACGAACTATGGTACATACACACAATGATGAAGAACAATGGTGAATCCTCAAAACAGCTCACAACATAGACGAATCTGGAGGACCTTATGCTGAATGAAGTCAGTCAATCACAAAAGGAAAAATACTATGAGATCACTATTATTAAAAACTCATGAAAAGGTTTACACACAGAAAGAAACAAGCTTTGATATTTACAAGGGAAGGGGGCAGACAATAGATAAATGGTAACTTTTGTGAAGAGTAAGACAGTACACAAATACTGGGAAAACCAGCACAACTTGACCAAGGCAAAGTCATTGAAGCTTCATAGACACTCCAAACTCCCATAAGGAATGAGTTACTGGACTGAGGGCTGAGGACCATGATCTCAGGGGACATTTAGCTCAACTGGCATAACATAGTTTACAAGGAAAATGTTCTACATTCTACTTTGGTGAGTAGCATCTGGAGTCTTAAAAACTTGTGAGCAGCCACCTAAGATATGTCTACGGGTCCCACCCCTTTGAGAGCAAGGGAGAATGAAGAAAACCAAAGACACAAGGAAAGATTAGTCCCAAGGCCTAATGAAACACTACTACCATAGCTTCCACCAGACTGAGTCCAGCACAACTATATGGTGCCCAGCTACCACCACGGACTGCTTTGACAGGGATAACAACAGAGGGCCCTGGACAGAGCTGGAGAAAAATGTAGAATAAAATTCAAACTTACAAAAAAGTCGAGACTTACTGGTCTGACAGAGACTGGAGAAACTCCAAGAGTATGGCCCCCAGACACCCTTTTAACTCAATGCTGAAGTCACTTCTGAGGTTCACCCTTCACCCTAAGATTAGACAGGTCCATAAAACAATAATACATATCACTCAACCACGTATATGAGACTAAATTGGCACACCGGCCCAGGGGCAAGGATGACAAGGCAGGAGGGGACAGGAAAACTGGACAAATGGAAATGCGGAACCCAAGGTTGAGAAGTGGAGAGAGATGACACGTCACAGAGTTGGCAGCTAATGTCACAAAACAATATGTATATTAATTGTTTAATGATAAACTAATTTTCTCTGTAAACCTTCACCTAAAGCACAATAAAGAACAAAAATTATATATGTTGATTGCTTGGATTCCAAAATACATTGCTCCACTATAAACATGCACACATACACATATACACACACATAGAGGCACACAGGCATGCACGCATGTGTGCATCCAAGTATATGTGTGTATGATGTTTGCTCTTAATGCTAACTTGACGTTGGCTATATGGTATATTACACTCGCTCAGTGCATAAGGGGCATATGTTGTTGCTGCAATATGTTGTTCATGTGTTCGTTCAGTAAAGTTATACTTGCTTGATTTGGAGACTGGTTCTACAATTTGCTGACCCTGTCTTCTTTGAAAACCTCCTAAATTTGTTTATGCCCCAGGTTCATCATCTGAAAAATAAAGATAATTACACCTACCTTTGAAAAAAAAAAGTGAGAATTCCAAAAATTGCCCCTACATAATTTGTGGCACAATATTTAGCACTCAGTGAAGCAGTCAGTATATTTAGTATATACTATTATTATTATAAAGGAGCTCTGGTGGCACAATGGTTAAGTTCTCAGCTGCTAACCAAAAGGTTGGCAGTTGGAAAAGACCTGGCAATGCGCTCTTGTAAAGATAACAGCCAAGAAAACCCTATGGGGCAGTTGTACTCTGTCCTACAGAGTCACTATGAGTCACAATTGTCTTGATGGCACACAACAACAGCAACAAAACTATCATTATTATTATGTAATACTATATGACAATGGACCACTTATTTTTCCACATTATAATGGACCAATAAGCAACATCACGATAAACAGAGAAAAGATTGAAATTGTCAAGGATTTCATTTTACTTGGATCCACAATCAAAGCCCATGGAAGCAGCAGTCAAGAAATCAAACGACGCATCGCACTGAGCGAATCTGCCATAAAAGACCTATTTAAAGTGTTAAAAAGCAAAGAGGTCACTTTAAGGGCTAAGATGCGCTTGATCCAAGCCTTGATGTTTTCAGTTGCCTCATATTCATGTGAAAGCTGGGCAATGAATAAGGAAGACTAAAGAAGAATTGATGCCTTTGAGTTAATGGTGTTGTTGAAGAATATTGAATATACCACGGACTGCCAAAAGAATGAACAAATCTGTCTTGGAAGAAGTACAGCCAGAATGTTCCTTAGAAGTGAGGATGACAAGACTTCGTCTCATGTACTTTGGACATGTTGTCAGGAGGAATCAGTCCCTGGAGAAAGACATCATACTTGGTAAAGTAGAGGGTCAGAGAAAAAGAAGAAGACCCTGAATGAGATAGATTGACACAGTGGCTGCAAAAATGGGCTCAAGCATAACGATCGTGAGGGTGGTGCAGGGCCAAGCAGTGTTTCCTTGTGTTGTACGTAGGGTTGCTATGAGTAGGAACTGACTCGATGGCACCTAATAACAACAACCTAACAACAATTACAATATAATAAATATTGAGTCTAAAGCTTATAGCTAGTCAATATTGATAAGTTATTATATGTTAGTTGGTAAACATTGAGTATACAGTCAATATTACTTCCCATAAGGGAAGATATATATGTATATTTTGCTTACACAGATTATTTTACCTTTTCTTTCTAAATATAAAATAAGAAAGGATTTGTTTGATTTCTCTCTATGTTTTCAATGGAAGGGAAGTATTTCTCATCCTTTTTTAAAGTGCCACGCTTGGCTATAAGAAAGAATTTAACAGCTCATGTGGGTGCCAATTATAGCCAATTACAATTCCATTTACCTGCCTTGGCACTACTCTACCTCTAAAAACCCATATTGCCTTTGAAAATCAATAATTCACTGCTCATAATCCCACCTATTAGAGTGTTTTTGATTTTACAAGTCTTTTATCGAGAAATAATTTAGATACATAGCTTAAGGAGTAATGACAAAACCACTTCTATTTTCCTGCAAAAGTTGTAGTTTTAAGAATTTATATTATTGATGAACATAAACATTATTTACTTTAGGAAACCTGTTTGTTCACATTTGAATCATTTCTCTATTATAAATGATATGCAAATGAGAAAAAATGAGAGATCTCTAAACTATCTTCCCTACTCTGGAAAACATGCCTTTTAACTCAGCATTCATAATTTCTTTCTTTATCATCTGACTTCCCACCACCTCATCTCTCACATTTGGGGCCGTAAATTTCAAACAATCTAACAGAACATTTTCAAGCTTTCCCATCTCTCAAAACACTTGAAGAATTTAGGTAAAGAACTCCAAACTTGGACCTTTTGGGTCACCACTTCTTGAGGGCATGATGATTCCACAGGGTTAAAAATATTCACCCAGACACACTGAAGCAGTGAGGAAAAATGTCTATATGAATTAGAGGATAAAAAGAGCTATGGAACTTATGTGTGTTCACCTTCATATTTGGACTTTTCAGAAAGCACTGGTCACATTTAAAATAGTCTTTACTTGGAGGATTCACTTGTTGGTTCTGTCATATTCCATTCCTCAACTTGTCCACTTTTAGACAGCAGAGTCAAATCGAATTTCTACTTGTTTAACTCTCCAGAGTACATAACAGATTGTCATGCAGCCAATGAGCAAGTGCTCAGCTCTCAGCTGATGACGAACACTGAGCAGAAGAAAATGTACTCTTTTCCAGATAAAAAGGATTTCAGACAACCTAGGAAGTTACTGTCACAATCATCTGACTTATTTCAATTCATTCTTCAATGTCCCTTTCTTCCATTCTTACTAAAGTGACATAAACATAATAGCTTTTTTCATATATTCTCTTTCTAAAAATTTTATAAAATATTAATATACACAAAAGTAGAGGAATAGTTCAATAAGCATACACATATACCCCTACCCAAATTCAAATTATCAAGATACTGATATGCTTGAAAAAATCCATAACTTTTTCTGTCTTTTTGTTTTTTCTAAATTATTTTAAAGCATGTTATTAATTTTTTTCTTCCACCACAGCAAACTTTAGTATATATCTCTAAAATAGATGAAATTTTCTTATATAGCCATAATAACCTTATCCTGCATAACAATATTATAATAATTGCTTTGAATTATCTAATGAAAAATCTATATTTAAATTTTGTATGTCTTTTTATAGTTCATTATTTCAAATAAGGAAAAAATAGGTCTATAAAATGCATTTCATTGATACGTCTCTTAAGTATACTTGAATCTAAAGAAATCCCGTTCTATGTTTCTATTTTTTGAAAACCTTCACATTTTATTACAATTGTTTATTTTCTTGTCTCTCCACCCACTTGTGTTTTCCACTTCTCATCTTTGCAGATACAGAATCTAAGATAGGGAATGTATAGTATTTGCTCAATAATTTTTTGATGGATATATTGATGACTGGGAGAATGAATTAAAGACAAGTTTAATGTTGAGACCTAAATATGTTTTAGATTATTATGAGTCTTTAAAACACAATGTTGTTATTCTCTTGAAAGATAAAATGCAGAGCTGGTACACACCCAGACACATCACACAAATAGTACTCCTTTTTATCATGCCTTTTACTCACTGAAGTTATCAGTTGTTCCCCTTTATGCCCATTTGGCTAATTGTGCGTTTTACTTGTTTATCTTTCTCTTTCTCATTTTTCCTATAAATGGAAGTGAGTTTTAAAGGCCTCTTAAGATTTAGGTTCCTTTTTTTGTTTGTTTGTTTCTTTGACGAGAATGCTTCATCGTGGTGCTCTATTTTTTCTGTCACAACACATCAGAAGGCACATAATGCCCGGATTCCCTCCGTTTAGATGTACTAAGGCTAATCAGTGGAAATAGGTAATGGCAGACTGATCTTTTCACTGTAAGCTTCCCTATCAACTTTTCGTCTTTTGTTTCTTCCAAAAATTATCATTGCCTGAAACAATTATTTTGGTTTTAATTTAAATAATCAATTTATCTAATTCTGTTATTCTTTCCATATTTATTAGCAGAAATTCTCCTTTTTTAATAAATAGGTTTGTGTTGTTGTTTTTTTAATCAACTAGCAAGGCCAGCTTTATGAGCAAGCCACACAGAGCCTTATGGTAAGAAAGCCCCAGGCTTGGTTTAAGTATCTGTAGTTGCCATCTTGAAATTCTTTTTTTTTTTTTCATTCTTGTACTTTAAGTGGAAGTTTACAATTCAAGCCAGTCTCTCATACAAAAATTTATACATACATTGTTATGTGACCCTAGTTAATCTCCCTATACTATGACAAGACACTCATCTTTTCCACCCCTGATTCCCGTGTCCATTCAACCAGCTCCTGACCCTCTCTGCCTTCTTATCTCACCTCTGGACAGGAGCTACCCATTTAGTCTCATGTATCTACTTGAGCTAAGAAGCACTCTTTTCACAAGTATCATTTTATGTCCCATAGTGCAGTCTAATCTTTCACTGAAGAGTTGGCCTCAGGAATGGTTTTAGTGCTGGGCTGACAGAGAGTCCAGGGACCGTGCTTTCTGGGGTTCCTCCAGTCTCAGTCAGATTCTTAAGTCTGACCTTTTTACTAGAATTTGAGTGCTGCACCCCACTATTCTCCAGCTCCAACAGGGACTCTCTGTTGTGTTCTCTGTTAGAGCAGTCATTGGTGGTAGCTGGGCACCATCTAGTTCTTCTGGTCTTAATGGGCAAAGGACATGAAGAAGCATTTCACCAAAGAAGATATTCAGGCGGCTAACAGACACATGAAGAAATGCTCACGATCATTAGCCATTAGAGAAATGCAGATCAAAACTACAATGAGATATCATCTCACCCCAATAAGGCTAGCATTAATCCAAAAAAACACAAAATAATAAATGCAGGAGAGGTTGTGGAGAGACTGGAACGCTTATACACTGTTGGTGGGAAGGTAAAATGGTACAACCACTTTGGAAATCTTCTGGTCTCAGGCTGATGCAGTCTCTGGTTTATGTGGCCCTTTCTGTTTCTTGGGCTAATGCTTTCCTTGTGACTTTGGTATTCTTCATTCTCCTTTACTCCAGGTGGGTTGGGACCAACTGATGCATCTTAGATGGCTGCTCGCTAGCTTTTAAGACCCCAGATGCCACTCACCAAAGTAGGATGCAGAACATTTTCTTAATAAACTTTTTTATGCAAATTGATCTAGATGTCCCCTAAAAGCGTGGTCCCCAGACCTCCGCCCCTGCTACTCTGTCCCTCAAAGTGTTTGATTGTATTCAGGAAACTTCTTAGCTTTGGTTTAGTCCAGTTGTACTGACTTCCCCTGTAGTTTGTGCTGTCCTTCCCTTCACCTAATTCTTGTCTGTTATCTAGTTAGTGAATAACCTTCTCCCTCTTTCTTTACCCTCGTAACCATCAAAGAATGTTTTCTTCTGTGTTTAAACCTTTTCTTGAGTTCTTATAATAGTGGTCTTATACATATTTGTCCTTTTGTGACTGACTAAATTCACTCAGCATAACGCCTTCCAGATTCCTCCATGTTATGTTTCACGTATTCGTCGTTGTTCTTTATCGTTGTTTATGTAGTATTCCATTGTGTGACTATACCATAATTTGTTTATCCATTTGTCCATTGATGTGCACCTAGGTTGTTTCCATCTTTTTTCTATCGTGAACAGTGCTGCAATGAACATGAGTGTGCCATCTTGAAATTCTTAATAATTTTTGAACAAGGAGTGCTACATTTTTCTTTTGTATGTGATCCATCAAATTATATAGCTGGCCCTGTCAACTAGAACTATTTGAATACCTTAAAATGGAGTTCATAAAAAAATGGAACAATGCATGATTAATTTGTCCCTTGAATTGTCAATTTTCAGAGACAATGCTTGGTGTACTGGCTACTTTCAATCGTAAACAAACAGATGTTTTTTGGCTTTCAATTTTGTAAAGATTTTAATCAACTCATTGGCTTTGATATGTTAATTATCTGGAAGTCAGTTGCATTCATTATTCTTTTTGATCATCAAATTGTCCATAATTAACCTATGAGATCTCCATGTTGCCTTCTATGCCCTTTTGGCACACGTCTATTAGTCTTAGGTAGCTTTCTTAGTTTCCAGTGGCAGCCAGATATCCCAGGCTCATCTTGTACATTTCTCAGCCTAGAATCTATTTTATCTATTATTCCATTGCTAAATGGTGCTTTTTTTCCCCCCCTTAAGGAACCCTGAAACATTTTCGTGGAGAATTATACTTAGAGATTATAATCTGGGAACTCAGTGTGCTCATTGTTATTGAATTGTCAGTGTTCCCATGTATTTTTAGTGGAAAGGTTAGGACATATGTATATTTATATATGTATATACATACAGCTGTATATTTAAAATAAAACCAATGATTATTCTGAATATTTACAATACAGTACACTTTGAAATAAGTCCCCAAACATAAGTGAATGTCAATTGGACATGTTGTTTCTTACAAATTCAGACTGCAATGATCCCATTAAGTGTTCTATGAAGAGCAGAAATCAGCTGTTTATAACTTCCTTCATGCATTTGGTTGGGTATTGTAATCTGCAATGGTAGTATATAAATATGGTCATATTCTTGCCTTCTCTGCTTATTTAACAAATACAACAACGTCTGAACGGATGACTGTAGCCTGCTTATAAATCACAGCTTATGGAGATGAATTTGTTCTTTCAAGTTGCTTTGGTTTTGAACGCATTCTGAGGGAAGAAAAGTTGAGTTTCTGCTGTAAACAAAGCAGCTATCACTGGAATAGCTCACTTCACTCCATAACTATGTTTTGTTTCCTCTTGAGATTATCATTAGGGATTGAGTCCATCCCACTTTAAAACATATAAATAATTCGTTCTAGTTACCAAAAATATTTTAGCACTAAGTTAAATATCAACGTTTTTCTAGGAGCTTACTGGTTAAAAGAAATCTAGATAGGCCCAAAGCAAATCACACAAAAGATAAGGAGGAAATAGTAGTCTGTTCCTTAAAAGCATGACGATCTCAGATGGTTAACAATATCCATCGGTGTGGACGTAAGAATGAGAGCTCTATGATTCTCAGACACACGCTGAGGCAATGAAAAAAGTGCCTATGTGAAGTAGGTGATAAAAAGGGTCACAGAGGTGTTATATCCTCTTCCTCACACTTGGAATTTTCAAGAGGCACTAGCTACACTTAAAATTATTCCTGCTTGGAGGGTTCACTTGATGATTTTGTTATATTCCATTCCTCAACTTGTCTACCTTTTGGACAGCAGAGTCAAATCAAATGCCTGCTTGATTCTTTCTTCAGAGTACCTAACAGCCTGTCATCTAGTCAATGAGCTAGCACATGGCTCTCAGCTGGTGATGATCATTGAGAAAAAGTAAAGGCACTCATTTCTAGATGAAAAGGAATTTCAGACAACCTAGAAAAGTACTGGCAACAGCATCTGACCTGTATCAATCCTATTCCTTTCTTGCTGAGTCTTAATGGGTACACTTTTGTTCACCAAAGCAGCTCTAAGTGTATTTTATTTTTTAAAGGGAGTGATTCGGATTAACTCGGCCAAGTATTATATGGATAAAGACGGATAAACTGCAACAGCTCATTATTTAGAGAGATTCACATAAAAGTAAATGTTTAGTTTAAAGTAGAATCTGATAACTGCATTTTCTGAAATGATGCACAAGATAAAGATGAAGTGCAGAGAATGTGTACCTCACAGAACCTGAGTGGATCAGGTAAACCTTCTGGGCTATGTCTTTTCCTTCTCACCTCTACAACCTTAACTCAAATAACCATCACCTTCCCCCTGGATTATGGCTCAGTTATCATACTAACTTGTTTTTCTTCATCCAATCAGCTACTCTTCGAAATTAGTCCTTGTACCTCACCTAGAATGACATCTTTCAAAATGGGAATATGTTTGCTCATCCTCTACAAAAGTAAAATGTTGCTCATTTTATATTTATTATGCTTTTAATGAAAGGAGCATGAATAACATTTAAAAAAACTCAAATATTCCTACATTTAGGAGAATATAATTTATTAAATATATCTCAAAAATTAAAGGTGAACCCAAAATTAGCTTAAGTTTCTTTTACATAGTATGCAAATATCAGAATTTTCCTTTATATAGTCTTATAATAAATAAATAAGTAAATAAATAACCAGAGTAATGATAATTGCATTAAAAATACATATTCTATAGAACATTAAGCCCTAGACTTTAGAATTGTTTTTTTCCTTTGTCTTTAAAATATGGACCAAATTTATTTAATTCAAAAATAAAATTCTGATAGTCTCAGAGTAAACTATATGTGGATCCATCCTTTGGATGATATAAAACACTGAACTACCCTGATCACTGTAAGAGAAATATAGTGTGATTATGTAGAAAGAATTTTCACTTGGAAATTAGAAATTATGGATCTCATTCATAGCTATATTCTGAATGTTCTGTGTCATTTATGGATGAGTTACAAAATTTATGAGTCCCAGTGTCTTCAGAAGTAAAATGAAGGAATCAAGTTTTAGAATAGTATAAATTATGTAATAATTAGGTTCCATATAATATAAAATTACACTAAAAATTGTATGACCCAGAGATAATCAAATTGGAGGTATGAAATGTATTTGTTTTGTTTTGTTTTTTATGCAGTGATCACAAGTTGACACATTTTGGTGCATAACATAATCCTAGTTTGTGAGACTAACGTAATCTTACCATTATTCCTGCCTAAAATCATATTTTTAATAGAACAAAGGGTTTATTCCTAAGGTTAAAAAAAAAAACAACAACTCATTCTTAGATCCTTCCGTATATAATACAATAAGTATTTTGTAGTCAGTGATTGTTTTGCTGATTTTGGTATCTTTTTTTTTTTTTTGGTTGGTATTTTTTTCCCGTTATTACTTAATGATATTTAAGACCTGAATTCTCTTCAGACTGGTTTTGAAAGTTTGTATTAGTTTGGTTTCCTTAGAAGCCAGCCATGAGGCAAGCACAAGTGAAAGAGTGGAAAAGTGAGAGAGAAGAAGGAAAGGCTAATAAATTGTACATTGAGAAGATTGAACAATTGAGATTCAATTGTATGAGAGACTCTGAATAACTATATAGAACACACTTCAGAATTTTCCTACTGAGGATGAGTAAGCTGGGCTAGTTATCCACCAATCCCTTCCCTAATTTGTTGAGAATTGCTGTTAAAAAATAACCAAAACTGTTGCCATCAAGTTGATTCCCACTCTAGCAACCCTATAAGAGGAATTGCCCCATAGGGTTTCCAAGGAGGGGCTGTTGAATTCAAACTGCTGACCTTTTGGTTAGCAGCAGAGTTCTTAACCACTGTGCCACCAGGGCTCCAGGGGTCATTAAATCCCTGGCACCTCCTATGCATGCAGACTAAGCACTTAGAGTTGGGAATTGAATTGAGAGGTGTTCAGCATGCCAGGAACAGTCCAGGAGTGAACTAAGGAGACATAAAGTGGAGCACCAACAGTAGCTACTACATGGTACTCATCAAATGTGATTTGCTTCTGTAAAATAAAACTAGGGAAAATTATATGAGTGCACATGCTTATTAATAGTGATGGTACCACAACCAAGCAGAAGCCTCCTTAGACATTTCAAGTAAAAAGGGTTTGATACTGGAAACCAGAGATTTATTGCACCATTGGAAGGCTAGTAAAGAGAAAGAAAGGTAAGCCTCTGTCAACCAATTTAGCTCTTGCTCCGAATACTATATGGATGATATGAAGAGCTCTCCATCTCTGTCTTTTTCTGGCTGTCACTACAACGAGAGAAAAATCTTTTCCTTCTTGTTCTCTTTTCAATTCTCATGTGTGATTCGTGTTGACTCTAACCTGGAGTCACGTACAGGAAAGATTCTTGGAAATATAATTCCAATCTCCTCTCCTCAAATACAAAGGAAAATTTAGAAATTGTTGTCCATAAGGTTACGATCAACCAAATACAGGAAATGGGAAATAATATAAGACAAATAACCAAGCTTCTTATATGACAAAGAATATTCAGTAAGGGATGAGGAGAAGGATATAGAGAGAAATAAAAGAGACCTTGGAAAATCCAACATTATAAAATCCAAAGGAGAAGAAATTTTTACAATAATTATAAAATATTGCAAAATGTTCAATGATGATAGTGTTTAGCAAGTTATGTCTGACATATAGTAGAATGATTTCAGTAGAGTACTAGGGGTAAATATCAAATTACAGTAACTCAAAGAATAAGCAAATAGTGGGGCTGTTGAAGAGACTATATAGAAAGCACATTTTTTAAAACAATATTAATTGAAGTTTAGGGAAAGGGTAGCTCAAAGAAAAGCAAAGGAATACTATTGTAGCCTGTTTTATATTCATTCAGTATCATTGGAAATATTTCTGTTGTGTACACTATGTGCATGCCAATTATATTTACCCAGCCCAAACTGAAATATATTTCCTGAAAATTAGTACCAGGAGTCAATACTTGTATCAGAGTCAGTTTGGAGATGTATTTCAAATGTGCAAATGTTGAAATTTCTGCTATAGTCTGAAGATTTATGGGAATAGTAGGATCATTCTGGGAATATAAACTGGCCTATAAAACCAAAATGCATAATTGTTGTAACTGTAAACTTGGCACTTTTCTAGGTGGTGGTGAATCAGAGAAACAATAAACATTTCTTTTGCCTTTAAGACCACACAGAGGCAGAAATTATACACACATATGCATATATATATATAGAGAGAGAGAGAGAGAGAAGTGCTGGCATGGTTCTCAGAAATCAACTTTAGGAGTTCGTAAAAAAGAAAAACTTATTTTACAAGAATGTATGTGTGTACATGTGCAATAGTGCATGAGTACATTGAGACTGGGAAGGGAAGTTGAGAAAGTGAAGGATGATCTCAGGAGACTAAGGTAAGCAAAGTCCTGGGCAAGTCACAAAACTAAGTGTAATGATTCACTTCTCCAAACATCTGAGTGACATATGTGTTAAAGGAGTAGAAAATATAGTGACAAATACCTTAAACCACCATGGAGATACTTGGAAAGGTGTTTCAGAGATTAAAGCAACAGAAGACAAACTTGCTGCCCATATAATACCCAGGGATTGCGCTACTTTTGTAAAAGAGCTTGGTTTGTTTTCTCACCTACCAGTACCCAATTTCGTTCCTTGGCTCTGAGAGTAAACTATCTAAGCACCAAGTATTTCTCTAGCTTGAAGCAATTGCAATTTACCCTGCCTCTCCCAAAAAAAATACTACTGGATTCCTTAATATATCCACACTAGATTTGCTTTCATTTTCTTAACAGAGCCATGAAGATTTATGTCAAACATACTCAGATGGGTTATGCCTTCTTCTATTTCCATGACTGTACAACTACCATTTGCTAAATAACAAACATAGCAGTTACTGACCCACAATAATAATGAAATCCTATTGGATGATGATTGAGAAGACTGACACCCCGTTCTAAGAATGCAATGAGTTTTTTGTTGAGCTGATCTCGAAGTTCCTGGTTCAACTTTTAGGGAGAAATGGAATTCACTTGTTTATTCTCATCCATAACCTTGGTTTTGACATCCGGGAGTTTCTCTAAGCTCTGGCTAGCTGCATTTCATTATTTGTCCCAGTAGTATCTTATCTCCCCTCTTGTAGAATTTACTACATAGTATTGAAATTATTTGTTTCCTTCTCTTTTTAACTCACTAAATTCTAATTCTGTAAAGGCATGGACCCTGTTTTTTAATATTATAACTGAGACATTAAGGTCAGAGCCTGGATGTTATGGACTGGATCATTTCCCTCCAAAATAGTTGTTGAAATCTTAACCCCTATACCTGTGGATGTAATCCTGTTTGAAAATAGAATTTTCTTCGTTATGTTAATAAGGCCACTGTCAATGTAGTATGTTTCTTGAACCTAATCATTTCTGAGCTATAAAACCAGCAGATTAGACAGAGGCCATGCGAGAATCGAGAAGTCAAATAATAAAAAAATACTCAGCACTACCAACAAGAAAGGAACCCACATGCTCAAGACCCTGATTGGAACTTTTAATCCCAAGAACTGTGAGAAAATACATTTCTGCTCTTTAAGCCACTAACTTGTAGCATTTGTGTTCCAGCAAAGCTAAGTAACTCAGGCACTGGTACTGAAAAGAAAAAAGAAAAGAAAAGTTGTCGTCAAGTCGATTCCGACTCATACTGACCCTGTAGGACAGAGTAGAACTGCTCCATAGTGTTTCCAAGGCTGTAAATATTTATGAAGGCACACTCCCGCATCTTTCTCCTATAGATCGGCTGGCGGGTTTGAACCTCCCACCTTTCAGTTAGCAGCCAAGCACTTGACCACTGTGCCACCAAGGTGCTTTAAAACACTAGTAATGGTGCATATTTTGATATTAATCAATTAATATATGCTTCAGTTAAATATTTTCTAATAGGGCGAGCTGCAGATAGATAAATTGGATGCTTTAGAATAAACATATTTACATTCTATGTAGGTTGTTTTTCTAATATAACAAAAATTTAACAGTATGAAGTGTCATTATCAAATACATAGTTTAACTCACACAACCTGACTTGGCCAAGTTCACTTTCTAATTTAGATATTCTTGTGCCACATCCAGCGAAATTTCTACTATAGTACATCATTGCACACTGGTTTGTATAAATAGCACTGTTTCAAACTTACTATGTTTTAAATGTTTAATTGAATAATACATGGTTTAAAAACTAGTAGGCTGTAAGTGTCTGTATTCTAGTCTGTCTCTTTGGTATACAGCACTTTTGTTCCTTAGGATTAAATATATTGAGGTAAGAAAAATGATTAAAGGTTAAGGACTGTATTATTCATTATAAATCTTCATTGTACTATAATGAAAAATGAAAAAGCAGATTAAAAAATGATTCAAAAATTAATCCTTAAATCTCTTCTTCAAGTGATTTCAGTTTTCAATTAATAAGATGAGATTTTAAGATTTCATATTACATACAATGAGATTTGTGTTATTGTCGTGGTTGTTGTTACAAATAACCTGGGTTTAGTTTACTTTAAAAATGAAAATAATCCTTGAATTCCATTTTAGTGAGAGATTTGATCAGTAGGAAGAAGAAGTCATTAATTTGCGTATTACTTACATGTAGTTACTCTGGCTTGCCTTTGGAAGCAATATTATTTAGAGCTAAGCAGGAACAAAATTAAATAGTCAAAAATAAAAGAATATTTGCAAAGTCTGTAGTGAAGTTCTAGGAAGCACTGATATTTTGGCACAACGATTACCCTCTATGCACAGTTCACAATCTTGCTTAATTACTTCTAGAATAACCTTTGTCTGGATGCTGAATTTTACTTTTTTTTAAGGCATTCTAGGAAAACATTGAGTTTCAAGTTTAAAACACGTAGCAAGTAAAAAAGTCTACAGAACAATTCTCATAGAAGATGTACCTAAGAACCTTCCTCTTTTGGGGATGGGTGGGTAAAAACATCATTAACCTTTAGAAAAAATAATTATCACTAATAGTCTACAACTTTATTTGTTGGGGATTTATTCATCATATCCTTAGGAATAACACTGTACTAGACAATGGGATGTGTGATAGAAGAGTTTGTGATACAATCCTACCTTCAGTGAGTTTACGTTTATGCAGACAAGATCCAAGTCTCAAAAGAGTTACTTTGTTATTGTTGTTGTTGTTTGGTGCTGTCGAGTTGGCTCCAAATCATAGTGACAATATGTATAACAGAACTAACATTGTCTGATTCTGTGCCATCCTTAGAATCATTGCCAGGTTTAAGCCCACTGTTGCACCTATTGTGTCAATCCATCTTACTGAGGGTCTCCCTCTTTTTCACTGACCATCCACTTTACCAGTCATGATGTTTTTCTCCAGCAATTGGTCCTTCCTGATGACATATTCAAAGTAAGCAAGATGAAGTCT
Source organism: Trichechus manatus latirostris (assembly GCF_000243295.1). Taxonomy (NCBI): domain Eukaryota; kingdom Metazoa; phylum Chordata; class Mammalia; order Sirenia; family Trichechidae; genus Trichechus; species Trichechus manatus. The sequence continues at coordinate 374,763 of NW_004444092.1, forward strand.
TGCCTTCCCCCCTTTTAAGGGGCACTCTGTCTGTACTTCTTTCAAGACAAATTTGTTTGTTCTTCTGGAGGTCCATGGTACAGTCAATATTTTTCGCCAACACCACAATTTGAAAGTGTCAATTCTTCTTCAGCCTTCCTTTTTCATTGTCCAGTTTTTGCATGCATATGAAGCAACTTAAAATACCACGGTTTGGGTAAGACACACCTTGGTCATCAAAGTGATATTTCTGTTTTTTAAGACTTTTTAAAAATCACAGATTTGCCCTATGCAATATGTCATTCAATTTCTGGACTGCTGCTTACATGGGCATTGATTGTTGATCCAAAAAGAATGAAATCCTTAACAACTTCAATTTCTTCACCATTTAACATGATGTTTTTTACTGGTCCAGCTGTGAGGATTTCTGTTTTCTTTACATTCTTGATCTTCATCAGTAAGTGTTTCAACCCTTAACTTTTGGCAAACCAGGTTGTGTCATCTGCATATCTCAGGTTGTTAATGAGTCTTCCGCCAATCCCAATGGTGCATTTTCTTCATATAGCCATCTACCAACTATTTTCTAAGTAAATATAAAGGTAAAACTATGGAGAGATCAAAGTTTGGTAGTAGATAGATCTGGGTTTAAGACAGAGTCTTTCACCTATTAGTTCTATGATTATTTACAACTATGTTAACCTCTGAGACCTGGTCTTCTTTTATATATATTGGGGATAATGATATCTATATTTCTGTGTTTTTATAAAAACTAAAGATAATGGACTTAAGATTTGTTGCTTAATGGACATTCAATTAATATTAAAATGTATAAAAAGTATAATTATATAAACTAGATGTCCTAGAGAGAAATACATTGTTCAAGAGAGTAGGTGAAAGTCATTTTGTGTTGTAATGTTGTTACACATATACATTCGACCCAGGCTCATATTTTTGTGTGTTTGTACAAAAACATCTAGGAGGTATTGTTATTGTTGTTATTAGCTGTTATTAATTCAGCTCCCAATTCATAGCAAATTCGTGCACAATGGGATAGAACCTTTGTGATCTACAGAGTTTTCATTGACTGATTTTTTGGAAGTAAATTGACAGGTCTTTCTTTCTAGTCTGTTTTAATCTGTAAGCTCTGCTAAAATCTGTTCAGTACCATAGCAACATACAATCATCCACTGGCAGATGAATGGTGGCTGACTTGAGGTATATTGACCAGGAATGGAACCTGGGTCTCTCTCATGGAAGGCGTGAATTCTAGCACTGAATCACCACTGCGCCTTACGAGGTATTAAGTATTAGTATTATCCCTATTTTACAGATGAGAGAACTGAGAGCACCAAGATGAGTCACAGAGAGCTTAATGATTTGCCTTAGGTTTCGTAGAGAAGAATTAGAGACACCAAGGTGGAGAACTTGAATCCTTAATTACTATGTTATCCTGGTCTTGCTTCAGCTTTTGATAACTGGAAAAATAGAAGTTTAAGCATTTTGTTTTAAACCGTGCATAACGTAATTAGTGAAACTAGAATTACACTATCTTTTTAAACTAGTAAAGCATTAAGGAAGAAAAAAAAGGACAAAGAAACCCATATCATATAGGGAAATAAAAAAAAAAAGCAAGGGAAGTTTAAATAATGAAAACAAATAAGAGGACTATATTATGACAAAATATATTACTTCTTTTGTGAAAATAATGCAAATAGAGTGAACTCACCTATAAAAAGGAAAAAAAGAAACCTTTTTGATTTGATGGAAAGTTCAGACTCCACCATATGCTCTCTACAAATTGTACACTTTTTTGTGGAGTAACTGAGTTTAAAAGTAAAAAATTAATAATTTCCCAAGTTAAATGTAAACAAAAGGTATCAGACAATTCTTCAGTTTTCTGAGACATAAAACTAGAAACCCTGATGATTGCCATAACTTTTGATTTGTTTACTTCTACCATTCCAGTTTTCACCTCCACACCAGGGCCAACTGATATTTCTCTCTCATTTTTCTCATCTCAGCATATATCACTCCGACTACCCAGTTTCCCAAACAAAAATCTGAGAGCCAATTTCTCCTTGACTCTAAACTCTCCATCATCCATTTCAAATCAGTGCAACTGTATATTTCAGCACATTGCCATTTGTTGAGCTTTATTTTCTAAAGTTTAGTTTTAAATGCAGTAGATATATTGAAAATATTATTATTCTAGTTATTCACCCGAACACTTGGCCATTCCCTTCTCCTTCTTCCCCAAAGAAAGGCAAGCCCATTCAGCCTGGGTGAGAATCACTAGTATAGAAAATATAAATACACAATATCTATAGATCACTTAACCTAAAAATAAAGGACAAGTGGAGATTCTTCTACTTAGAATGGAAATAGTTGGAAGTAAAAAAATAATAATAATTATATTCTTATAGCATGTATTGTTGAGCTAATCAAGATGCATACTCATTGCTACTATATTTGTTTTCCCTTAAGGCTTTTCATATGGGTCAGGGAATAGTAAACCAGTTATTAATTTTATCAAAATATTCAAACTATAACAAATGACTTACCCTTTCCCCCCGTTCTGTGTAATTTTATCTCAAGATGATATACTACTTTGTTGTGTTAGAAATGCCAAGGATAAATTTGAGAATATCCAAGGAAATTGCATTCAGAATGAGAAAATTAGATATGCCTGCTTGGAACAGAATAAGCAAGGTATATTTCATTTTTTATATATTTAATTAGTAGCCAGTCTTTAAAATAATTTCTTGGGATTCAGGTTTTAGGCAAAATTATTCATTTATTTATTTATTGCTGTAAAATAGTAGGATCTGTTTTTATTAGACTTTAGTTTTCATGGATTATTTTAACATGTATTTATGGAATACAAGGAATTTAATAGGCTGAGCAGAAGAGAGCTAGTTCTATGTGATAACAGGTTATTGTACTGGGAATATAGTCAAGGGAAAGCAGAGGCATGAGAGTCTGGCCCATCTCCCTGCTGCTATCTATTGCTGCAATAGGACAGTGCACTCAGTTTCTAAGGAGCCCTGGTGGCACAATAGTTAAGGACTTGGCTGTTAACCAGAAGACTGGAAGTTGGAATCCACCAGCCACTCAGCAGGAGATAAGACTTGGTGATCTGTTCCTGTAAAGATTTCAGCCTAGGAAACCCGATGGGGCAGTGCTACTCTGTCCTATAGGGTCTCCATGAGTCAGAATTGACTTGACAGCACATAACAACACCACCCTGTTTCTAAGACTTAAGGCTGTTTTGAGGGCAAGGGCTACCTTTTTCTATATTCCTATTATTTCCCTTCTGGTGTCTCAGCAAAGTTTTAGAGCATAACATACACTCAGTAATATGACATATACATATTGAATTTTTATTTTCAGCACATGACCATACTGGAGTAGGGGTGTAGATAATAGAACTTGTTATCTGGGTCAATGAAAGAATAAGAAACACCCATGGTTTAGAAAAACGTGGCTTTGCTAATTTTTTACATTCTCTTGGAAAAGGGTTGCATCAGAGGATATTGTCACTTGTTAACCTTGACCAAGAAAAGAGAAACACAGAGATATAAAGTGTCTAATTTTGAGGATGAGGACATAAACAAAATATGGACTTAATTCTGTGTGTGTGTGTGTCCGCGTGTGCTCATGCACCCGCACGTTTGTGAGAAAATATTCATGTGCATATGTCACATTTTTCATGTTGTACTTAAAGTAAAAAACTGTTAATAAATTAATACAGCATTTCTCTAAGTTCCTGATTCTTCTCAAACCAATTGTCTTTCCAAAAATTAACAAATGTTGGTTTGAATGCATAGGATTAAAATTTTAATTAGTAGATCTAAGAATTATTTAATGTATTTCAAAATCTCCTTTACAAAGGAAAGAAAAAGAAAGAAAGAAAGAAAAACTGATACTCACACCTAATGATAAAAACACGAGCAGAATCCAAGGAGTAAAGTGACTCTTCCCCTAATATTGGGTTCTCCTCCCGGAAAAGACAAGTAGAGAATGGAATGTAATTTCTAAAATGGATCCTTTACAGAGTCACATTGTGCTGCTTAATGACACATAGTTCCTGATGAGCATTGCAAATTACAAGGTAGTTGTTCAAATAGAATTTAAACCAAGGGCTTCATTGATATGCTTCCTAAAACAAGGGGCCCCTTTAATTAGAAAAATCTATGCTGCTTTCTTTCCCAGCAGCATTTGAGGGGGCTCCCGCCAGAAGACTCTTGCAGGCAGCCAAATGCAGGAAACACACAGAGATTCTTTGCTTTGCAGTGGCCTCACCCTCCACACTCTCCATGTCTATAAATCTTCCAGACCCCAGAGAACAATGAATGTTTTCCTTTCAGATTTCAAACAGCCAAGGGAATGTTTTCTTGCTATTTTTAAATGCACAAAATGCAATGCATGTTTCTTTATTTTACCTTTTTATTAGCCTATAGTCATGTGATGGAAGATATCAGCTCACTTAGTCTCTGTTCTTCATACTCAAGGGAGAGAAAAGATAATTCGCAAATGTACTGTTCAGTAGAAATTATACCTTCCACCCTTAATTATATTCGAACATTTTGCTCTCCTCATTATAAAAATGCGATGAGTTGCTAGCATATATATACAAGTGTTGGATTCATCTACATAATCTACTTTTGTATGTCCAGGGATCCTCCCTGGAATCTTCCCTCATTTGAACCTTTTTCAATTTCTGTAGACTAATAGCTCAATCATTATCTGATCCATGCATTTTTACTTAACATGGCTGTTATTGACTTATAAGTGTGGTTTCGGAAATAGCCTGTTACTTTAAAAAACCATGACAGATCTGTCCACAAGCTCTAGAAATATGCTTTAGGAAGTCTCTTTCAACTAATACTTAAACAAGTAATTCATTACATTATTTATCTCCTCAAACTTGCATCAGACAAGTAGGTCTACTCATCAATTCCAGTTTTAAACTAAATAAATTATTTCTGCTTATTATTTAGTTAAATATTAAAATTTCCCCCTGAGAAACAGAGCCAGACTAGAACGTACCTCATGTTAGAGTCTTAGGAGTCAGATTTGAAGTTTTGTGCTCTGAGAAAACAGCAATGTTTAAAAAATCCCCTACCCTTTTGTGGTCCAGAAAAGAGCTAACCAGAACGAACCACTCTTCCCAAATGACTTGGAGGAAACCCGCTATCCACTCTTTCTCATGAAATCCCTAAGTTATGACTGATGTGCTCATAAAATCCCAGGCTCCTTTTCTTTTCATTGAGATACTGCTCATTAATGAATATTCTCCCTACTGTAATAGTCTAAATGAAATCATCTCCTTAATTGTATGGTTCATTTTGCCTTTCACAGATTCAAATTTTAAGTCTGTTTTTTAGAGGTGTGCTTCTTTAAGTCTGTTTCTTAAACATTTAAGTGAAAATATTTGTAGCTAGATGACTCTTCTCAATTCATTAATGTCTCATTGACTCCTCACAACCTCCCTATTAGAGAGATATCCTTATCCTAAGAGCCCTGGTGGCTCAATGATTAAGAGCTCTGCTGCTAACCAAAAGGTCAGGGCTCCGATCCACCAGCCACTCTAGGGGAGAAAAGAACTAGCAAACTGCTCTTGTAAAGATTATAGCCTAGGAAACCCTATGGGTCAGTTCCGCTCTGTTATATAGGGTCACAATGAGACAGAATCAACTTGATGGCAAACAACAACAATAATACTTATCCTAGAAGTCACTAGGTGATACAAGCAGTTAATGTGCTCAGCTGCTAAACAAAAGGTTGAAAGTTCCATGGAATTCCAGCAAAATGGCGCTCTAGGCAGAAGCACCACACCATCCCTCCACAGCAAAGATCCAAAAAACTAAGCTGAACAGAGAATACAATAATCCTGAAACCCTAAAACATCAAATGAAGAGATAAAGAACTCAGCCAAGCACCAATGGAGTGAGAAAACTGACAGAGAAGGGAGAGCGAGGAGAGATTCATGCAAAGGTCCCCTACCAACCAAAGCAGCGCAGATCCGCCATCTTGGACTCCTATTGGAGACCAGCAAACAGGGTACGAGAAAGCAGCCTCACAGAGCATCCAGTGGGAAACAAATAACCAGTAATTTACAATGTACGCTTTCCGACCCCCCACCCTTCTTCACCCCCACTCAGCCTCCTCTGCTTCCCACGACCACAATCTCTTGACCGGGAAAAACCGGCTGCTTGGATTCCACATACCCGAACGGGCGGGCTCTCTGAGTGCCATCTGTTGGCTGCTGGTGTTGCTTTTTTCCGCTTCTTTTGCTTTTTCCTTACCTCTCACCACCTCCCTCTCATTTCGCTCAAATACCTGGCTCCGTGCACCATCTTTGTTTCTTCCTGAGGGGCTGTGGAGCCCCGTTCGAGTGTGGAGCTGCTTCCTGGTCTGGGCTGCCACGCTGGTGGGATCCCGGGGCTTTTATTCCTTTGTTTGTTTTGAACTGTTTGTTTGTTTTCTTCTCCTTTTCTTGGGTTGGGAGCCCTTTCTGGCCAGGCGGTGCTGCGTGGCAAGGAGAGATTCCCCCGGCTTGCACAGACATGCAGAGGGATCCCTGAGGGCATTTCTT
>NW_004444092.1:381439-417457 GCF_000243295.1 Trichechus manatus latirostris
GCCCCCAGACACCCTTTTAGCTCAGTGGTGAAGTTATCTCTGAGGTTTCACCGTTCAGCCTGGGAGTGGACAGCCCCGTAAAACCAAATGAGACTAACATGGTACAGTAGTCCAGTGACAAGGGCCAGAAGGCAGAAGAGGACAAGGAAGCTGGTGATAGGGAACACAAGGCTGAGTAAGAATACTGTTGATGTGTTGTGAGATTGTTAACCATTGTCGCAGGGCAACATTTGCAGTAACTGTTAAATGAGAAACTAATTTGTTTTGTAAACCTTCATCTTAAGTGAGAATAACAGCACAATTGGAAGAGCGTAGTCAATGTCACTGAACTGTGCATGCAGAAATTTTTGAAATGGTGTATCTTTGGCTATGTGTATTTTCACCAAAAAAAAAGTTGAGAAGTTAGAGGGTTGACATGTGGTGGGGTTGTTAACCAATGTCATAAAACAATATGTGTGCTACTGTTTCATGAGAAACTATTTTTTCTGTAAGCCTTCACCTGAAGCAATAAAAGAAAAAAAATAATAATAACAAATTTCTGCTGAAACACCGCAAAAAAAAAAAAAAGGTTGAAAGTTCCGGTCCACCCAGAGGTGCCTTGTAAAAAAGCTCTGGCAATCTACCTCTAAAAAATCAGCCTTTGTAATCCCTATGAAGCACAGTTACACTCTGACACACATGGAGTTGGAATCAACCCAAGAGCAAAAGGTTTGGTTTTATTCTTATCCTAATGTTGAATATAAACAATCTACTGACCTAGGAAGTCATTGACTTGCTAAGGGTCATGTAGCAAATTCACAGGGGAACTAGAATTTCAGTGTGGAATCTAAGATGCCAGAAGCCTTACTCTTAACCTCTATTCTATGAAGGATACATTGTTTGTAATAACATCAAGCCAGATAATAATAAGCACTGTGTTTTCATTACACATTTTTTTAATTAAACTTTTTTATTGTTTTTTATATACTGAGAGGTGCAAGATGTTTTTGCTTGGCATGTTAATAAGGCATGGCATCGATAACATTGACTCACATATTCTGAAAAGAAAACCACTCTTTCAAACCTTCTCATTATTTTACACTGAAAGTTTCAGTTCATTGTTGGTGTATCTTAAACATGTCTGATCTCCCTTCTTAAAAATGAGACTGACGGTTTTAGTCTCATGCCTTTTGCTAGGTAATATCAAGTCACATATCAAGAAGTCTTTTCATTATATTTATTTTTAATTAAACCTTTTTTTTTTAGAGATAACTGTAAATTCACATGCTTTCAATACCTCCAATAGTAACATCTATAAAAATTCTGTTAAAATATCACAACCAAGATAATGACATTAATAGACATCACCTATCTTATTCATATTTACTTGTCCTCCTTTGTGTATGTGTGTATACTCAGTTCTATGCAATTTTACTACGTGTGTGGATTTGCATTTCTACCATTACAATCAAGGTACCAAACAGTTCTATCATCACAATAGTCCCTCATTTTGACTTTTTATAACCACACTATATCCTTTCTGCACCCCTTCCCCCACATTCATAATCCCAGGGCAAAATATTTCCTTTTACTATTGTCTTCTATTTATGGTCAGAATCACTTATCTTAATACCATTACCAATTTGGTTTCATTTTAAAATAAATTTAATATAAATTCATCTAAAATATGCACAGATTTCAAAAAATAAAGACTATTACAAATGTTATGGGGATATAAAAATACATGAAAAATCAATAAAGTTAAAAAAAAATATTGCAATCGGTGATGCTAGGGGGTTGGGGGATGAACCAGGCAGAGGAAATTGCTTAAGTCAGAGTATATGATGTACCTACAGTAAGGTCAGCGTTTAGAGCAGCAGTTCTCAAACCTCGGTGTGCTTAAGCACACATCAGAAACACTTGGAAGGCTTGTTAAACACTGTCTATTGGGCCCCACCCCCAGAGTTTCTAACACAGTAGTTCTGCAGTAGGGTCTGAGAATGTTCATTCCTAACAAGTTCCTAGCTAATGCTGAAGCTGCTAATCCAGCTTTGAAAACCACTGTAATAGAGAGTACAGCTGATGTTGACACTGTGCCTGAAATGAAGGACTCAAATAAAGAAAGATACTTGGCTGAGGAATCTTTATTTTTTCTAAGCAGTGTGGAGCCCTTGTGAGATTCAGAACAGGAGACCAGATAACTAAAGCAGGACTTTAATAACTGAACTAAACAATTTGGGAGAGAAAAATAAGGAAATAATATAGGACAAGCTAGGAAATTAAATATGGTGGCAAAGAAAGAATTCAGGTGAGAAACAGTATTTCAGAGCTTGAATTAAAGAGGAGGTACTCCAGGACTAATTAGAAGGTATTTTTGTGGAAGCAGATCCATAATGACCAACTCTCTTTTTCTCTTTTCTGGGTTTTTCGATGTCTTTCTAATGTCTATTTCTCCAATTCTCAAGGAAGAATATTTTCAGAAGGAAACACATCCAACACATCTGAACTTCATTAAATTACATTCTTAGCCTATTCCTTATGTTGAGAATGACTGCCCCTAAAGATTACGGGAAATGTGATTCGTAGCTGTAGTTTGAATTAAGTTACAAACATTAGTTGGCTCAGCTGGTACTTGAGGGTCCTGAGAGAAGCCTTAAAATTACAAACTCTATATTAGTAGTGTTTTTTTTTTCCCTGCTTCTATCTCTTTTTCATCCTTATCTCTGTTTTCTCTTTTTCTACCACAGTTGTCAAGTAAGCAGGTTCATAGAAGAAAATTGTAACTTTAAGGGCAAACTAAACTAATAGAAGTTAGAGATGACACTGTCTTGGATTATACCTTAGAAAGGTTTTCTAGAAATCTGAAACACTGTTGTTTAAAAGAGTGATAACTCACTTTGCTTTCCCTTGTAAATCCACAATGCAAAGAAAGCATTTGATCCTCTTCTGAGTAAGCACTTACACATGTCATCTTGTCCAGGATTTCTGCCAGATCTGGAATACTGATTGGAAACCTTGGCTGTGTCTGATTCTGTCACTGAGTTTACATTCTAAGAGCAAAAAACCCTTAATTTCTGCTTGTGATATTTTTCTGGGCAAAAATGATAAAATAAATTAAGATTTATAAAAGCTACTTATGTCAGGGACAATAGATAATGAATATAAATTAGACATCACCCAGCAAGAACTATATACCACAAGCGCAGAAAACTCAGGGCACTTCATTATGCTAGAAATAAACTGCACTGTCTGCCTAAGGTAGTAATGGCTCTTTCTAAGCTTTCTATAAAATTCAAACACAAATATAAAACTGGAATGTATTCTGAGAAGCAGTGTGTTATTTGGGATTTGTTTATATAAGTTTTATAGACATCCCTCAGGGTAAGAACGACTCAATTTTTCATTGCTGTCTAGATAATATAAAAGGCTATCTAAAAGTCTAAGACTATAGGGCAAAGAAAAAATAATGGAAACTCAAGGAAAAGATATTGGGCTTGGAAGTAAGCAAATCTTAAAGGCTGATGGCAACTGTGGATTACCTTAATGTGGTAATCTCAAATTTGATTTTAGGCTGACGATACAAATGATCTTTGAAATAATTTTAGGATTGTCTTTGGATTCCTTTTGGCTGAGCCATGGGAAAGGGGTAGTAAGTACTTAAGAAGAGAGGGGAAATGACCAGATACACAAACTAAGTGGTTGTGTTAACTTTATACTGCTCAAATTCCATGACAGAATTTAGTATTATTTGTTGTTAGGTGCTGTGGAGTCAGTTTTGACTCATGGTGACCCCATGTGTTACAGACTAGAACTGCTCATAGGGTTTTCTTGACTGTAACCTTAACAGAATCAGTTGACCAGGCCTTTTCTTCCCCAGTACAAATTGGTGGGTTTGAACTGCCAACCTTTAGGTTAGCAGTTAATCACAAACTGTCTTTGCCCCCCTAGAGACCTTAGTATTACTTTTTGTTGTTGTTGTTGTTAGGTGGAGCCCTGATGGCACAGGGGTTAAGAGCTCGGCTGCTAACCAAAAGGTCAGCAGTTCGAATCCACCAACCACTCCTTGGAAACTCTATGGGGCAGTTCTACTCCGTCCTATGTTGTTGTTGTTAGGTACTGTCTAGTCAGTTCCATCTCATAGCGACCCTATCTATGTACAACAGAACGAAACACTGCCTGGTCCTGTGCCATGCCCACAATTGTTGTTATGCCTGAGCTCATTATTGCAGCCAGTGTGTCAATCCATCTCATTAAGGGTCTTCCTCTTTTTCGCTGACCCTCTATTGTAGCAAGCATGATGTCCTTCTCCAGGGACTGATCCTTCCTGACACCACGTCCAAAGTACATAAGATGGAGTCTCGCCATCCTTGTTTCTAAGGAGCTTTCTGGTTGTACTTCTTCTAATACACATTTGTTCGTTCTTTTGACAGTCCATGGTATATTCAGTATTCTTCACCAACACCACAATTCAAAGGCATCAGTTCTTCTTCAGTCTTCCTTATTCATTGTCCAGCTTTCACATGCATATGGGGTGGTTGAAAACACCTTGGCTTAGGTCAGGTGCACCTTAGTCTTCAAGGTGACAACTTTGCTTTTCTACACTTTAAAGAGATCTTTTGCAGCAGATTTGCCCAATGCACTGCATCTTTTGATTTCTTGACTGCTGCTTCCATGGATGTTGATTGTAGATCCAAGTAAAATGAAATCCTTGACAACTTCAATCTTTTCTCCATTTATCATGATGTTGCTTATTGGTCCAGTTGTGAGAATTTTTATTTTCTTTATGTGTTTTATTGACTATGCAAAGGCATTCGACTGTGTGGATCATAACAAATTATGAATAACATTGCAAAGAATGGGAATCCCAGAACTGTTAATTGTGCTCATGAGGAACCTGTACATAGATCAAGAGGCAGTTGTTCAGACAGAACAAGGGGATATTGTGTGGTTTAGAGTCAGGAAAGGTGTGTGTCAGGGTTGTATCCTTTCACCAAACCTATTCAATCTGTATGCTGAGCAAATAGTCTCAGAAGCTGGATTATATGAAGAAGAATGGGGCATCAGAATTGAAGGAAGACTCATTAACAACCTGTATTATGCAGATGACACAATCTTGCGTGCTGAAAGTGAAGAGGACTTGAAGCACTTACTGATGAAGATCAAAGACCACAGCCTTCAGTATGGATTACACCTTAACATAAGGAAAACAAAAATCCTCACTCTATCATATAGAGCTGCTATAAGTTGGAATCTACTTGACAGCAACGGGTTTGGTTTTGTTGTTAGGTGCCATCCAGGTGAATTCAACTCATAGTAACCCCATGTGATAGAGTAGAACAGTACCATTGGGTACTCTAGGCTGTAATACTTATGAGAGCATATTGCTAGGTCTTTTCTCCTGCTGATCCTCTGGGTAAATTCAAACAGCCAATCCTTTTATTAGCAGCCCAGCACTTAACCCTTGCACCACCAGGGCTCCTTAGTAACGGAATAAATTGGGAGGGCAAAAAGGAGGGGTTTTAGTGTCAGCTCATACCACAACAGTATATGTAAGGTATCAAAATATGTGTTGGTGATTATTTTTATTGATAATCATCACAATTAATTTTTAACTATTAACCAATGAAAAATAAGTCAAAAGCCTTAAACTTTTTCAACTCTCTATTTGTAAGATTTAGGAGCCCTAGTGGTACAATAGTTAAGTACTTGGCTTCTAACTAAAAGGTTGGGGATTTGATTCAACTTTTTGAACCGTCTATTTGTATGGTTTAAGAGCCCTAGTCGTACAACAATTTAAGTGCTTGGCTACTAACTGAAAGGTTGGCGGTTCGAACTCACCTATCTGCTCTGTAGGAGAAAACCTGGCAGTCTGCTTCGATAAAGATCACAGCCAAGAAAATCCTACAGGGCAGTTCTACTCTGTCACATGAGGTCATTATAACTTCGATGGCACCTAACACCAACAACATTTGTATGATTAGATGATATTTATCAAAGTATAATGAACTTTTATAATATCTAGTTCATTACCAATGGGTCCTGCATGGCTTACCCACGTTATTATTCAAGTTGACGAATTTTGCTAAAAACTCTACTTGCAATCTGTGTAAATTAAAAACTATCTTTCACTTTTTTATGTGTGTGTCTTAGTCATTTACAGAGGCTGACTTTATTTTTTTCTCTGTCTCTAACAGATATGCCTCTGCATAGTTACTGGTTCACACATTATTGTCAAAAGCTGTGTTTCACATAACATAGTTTATAAAGAAAATGTTTTACATTCTACCTTGGTAAGCAGCACCTGGGGTCTTAAAAGCCTGTGAGCAGCCATCTAAGTTACTCCATTGTTCTCACCCCTTTGAGAGCAAGGGAGAATGAAGAAAACAAGTTACAAGGGAAAGATTAGTCCAAAGGACTAATGGACCACAACTACCACAGCCTCCACCAGACTGAGTCCAGTACTAGATGGCGCCTGGCTACCACCACTGACTGCTGTGACAGGGATCACAATAGAAGGTCCCAGACAGAGCTGGAAAAAAATGTAAACAAAATCCTAACTCCCAAAAAAAGACCAGACTTACTGGCCTGACAGAGACTGGAGAAACCCTGATAGTATGGTCCCCAGACACCCTTTTAGCTCAGTAATGAAGTCACTCCTGAGATTCACCCTTCAGCCAAAGATTAGACAGCCCCAAAAAACAAAACAAGACTAGTGGGCACAACAGCCCAGGGACAAGGACTAGAAGGCAGGAGGGGACAGGAAAGCTGGCAATAGGGAACCCAAGGTAGAGAAGGGAGAGTGTTGACATGTCGTCAGGTTGTTAACCAATGTCATAAAACAATATGTGTACTAACTGTTTAATGAGAAACCGTTTGTTCTGTAAATCTGCATCTGAAGTACAGTGAAAAAAAATTAAAAATAAATAAATAAATAGGCTGCCTTTCATGTTCCTTCCTGAACTGAACAAAAAAAATTTTCAAAGAAGACAAAAGTCTTTTTTGTATTCCACTTTTTTTGTAAACTAAAACAATTTGATCTAGTGAGAAAGTCTCTAAATTGTTGAATACATTGTGAAACTAGAGCAGGTTATCTGAGGGTATAAAAATAGTTTCTTGGAGATGGTCAGTCCATATTTCCATAGACTCCACTTATTTTATCAAAGGATTGTCTATTGCAGTTGTCAACATTTACAATCAGCTTAGATTTGAAGTAAAGTGTGGTGAGCTCTCAATGTTAAGTCCTCCATTTCCACTGAAGACATTTTAGTTGTCTTTAACCTCACCCTGTGAAAAGCTAACCACCAATTATTGGTGTCACTTTACCACTATTATAACTTTAGTTTCTGATGTGGTGTGCTGGATTCCCAACTCTGAGTTTCACCATAATAATTATTGGTGGGAGAAAAAAAAGCAAACACTCCATTCCTAATTGTGGTCTTGTCATAACAATTATCATAAAACTAACAAACATATATTGAGCTCTTACTTTGTGTCAGGCACTGAGCTAAAAGAACTGTATAAGAATTATCTCATTTAATAATAACAGCCCCTGCCACCATTCATCTGTCAGTTTGTCATGCTATGGTGGCTTGCTTGTTGCTGTGGTGCTGGAAGCTGTGCCACCAGTATTTCAAATATCAGCATGGTTACACATGGTAGACAGGTTTCAGTGGATCTTCCAGAAAAAGACAGACGAGGAAGAAAAACCTGGCAGTCTACTTCCAAAAAAGATTGGCCAGTGAAAACCTTGTAAATAGTGGTGGAACATTATCTGATATAGTGCTGGAATATGAGCCCCTCAAGTTAGAAGGCACTCAAAATACGACTGAGGAAGAAATGCTTCTCAAAGTAGAACTGACCTGAATGACACTGATGGAGTACAGTTTTTGGGAACTTCATTTGCTGGTGTGGCATGACTCAAAATGAGAAGAAACAGCTGCAAAAATCCATTAATAAATTGGAACTTGGAATGTAGGAAGTATAAATCTAGGAAAATTGAAAGTCATCAAAAATGAAACGGAACACATGAAGATCAATATCCTAGGCATTAATGAGCTGAAATGGACTGGTATTGGCCATTTTGAATCAGACAATCATATGGTCTACTTTGCTGGAATGACAAATTGAAGAGGAAGGATGTTGTGTTCATCATCTAAAAGAACATTTCAAGATCCATCCTGAAGTGTAATGCTGTCAGTGATAAGACAATATCCATATGTCTACAAGGTAGACCAGTTAATACAACTATTACTCAAATTTATACACCAACCACTAAGGCTTAAGATGAAGAAATTGAAGACTTTTTAAAAATTCTTCAGTCTGAAATTGATCAAACATGCAATTAATATACATTGACAATTACTGGTGATTGGAATGCAAAAGCTGAACATGAAGAAAGATCAGCAATAGGAAAATATAGTCTTGGTGACAGAACTATGCAAGAGATTGCATGGTAGAATTTTACAAGATCAACAACTTATTCATGGCAAATACCTTTTTTCAACAACATAAATGGCAACTATACACATGGACCTAGACAGATGGAATACACAGAAATCAAATCAACTATATCTGTGGAAAGAGATGATGGAGAAGCTCAGTATCATCAGTCAGAACAAAGCCAGGGGATGACTGCAGAACAGATCATCACTTGCTTATATGCAAGTTCAAATTAAAGCTGAAGAAAATTAAAACAAGTCCAAGAGAGCCAAAATACAACCATGAGCATATCACACCTGAATTTAGAGACCATCTCAGGAATAGATTTCATGTATTGAACCCTAATGACTGAAGTCTAGATGAGTTGTGGGATGTCATCAAGCACATCATACATAAAGAAAGTAAAAGGTCATTAAAAAGACAAGAAAGAAAGAAAAGACCAAAATGGATGTCAGAAGAGACTCTGAAACTTGCTCTTGAACATAGAGTAGCTAAAGCGAATGGAGGAAATGATGAAGTAAAAGAGCTGAACAACCCTACTGAAGCAGGAGAAAAGTGGGGTGCAAAACTAATTCTAGCAAAAAGACCAGACTTAATGGTCTGATTGAGACTGAAGGAACCCCAGAAAGCATGGCCCCTGGATATCTGTCAACCCAGTACTAAAATCATTCCTCAGGCCAACTCTTCAGACAAAGATTAGACTGAACTATGGGACATAAACTGATACTCATGAAGAGTGTGCTTCTTAGCTCAAGTAGATACATGAGACTAAATGGGCAGCTCCAGTCCAGAGGTGAGATGAGAAGGCAGAGAGAGTCAGGAGCTGGTTGAATGGACATGGGAAATCAGGGTTGGAAAGGAGGTATGTGCTGTCACAGTATAGGGAGAGCAGTTAGGGTCACATAACAATGTATGTGTAAATTTTTGTATGAGAGACCAACTTGAATTGTAAACTTTCATTTAAAGTACAACAATAAAATAAAATTTTAAAAAGAAAAAAAAAAGCTGAACAAAAGATCTCAAAGGGTGGCTCAAGAAGACAAAGTAAAGTATTATGATGAAATGTTCGAAGACCTGGAGGTAGGAAAAAAAAAAAAACTTTGTTTCAGATTTCTCAAGCTGAAAGAACAGAAGAAAAAATTCAAGACTTGCATTGCAGTATTGAAGGACTCTATGAGCAAAATATTGAACAATGCAGGAAGTGTCAGAGGAAGATGGAAGGAATACACAGAGTCACCGTACCAAAAAGAATTGGTCAACATTCAATCATTTTAGTAGGCAGCACATGATCAAGAACCAATGGTATTGAAGGAAGAAGTCCAAGCTGCACTGAAAGCACTGGTGAAAAACAAGGCTCCAGGAATCAATGGAATACCAGTAGAGATGTTTCAACAAATGGATGCAATACTGGAAGCACTCACTCTTCTATGCCAAGAAATTTTTAAGACAGCTATCATGCCAACCGACTGGAAGAGATCCATATTTGTGCCCATTCCAAAGAAAGATGATCCAACAGAATGCAGACATTATCAAACAATGTCATTAATATCACATGGAAGTAAAATTTTGTTGAAGGTAATTCAAATACGGTTACAGCAGTACATGGACAGGGAACTGCCAGAAATTCAAGTTGGATTCAAAAGAGGACATGGAACGACGGAATATCATTACTGATATCAGATGGATTTTGGCTGAAAGTAGAGAATACCAGAAAGATATTTACCTTTTTTATTGACTATGCAAAGGCATTCGAGCGTGTGGATCATAACAAATTATAGATAACATTGTGAAGAATGGGAATTCCAGAACACTTAATTGTGCTCGTGCAGAACCTGTACATAGACCAAGAGGCAGACATTCAAACAGAACAAGGAGTTACTGTGAGGTTTAAAAACAGGAAAGGTGTGCATCCGGGTTGTATCCATTCACCATACTTACTCAATCGGTATTTTGAGCAATTAATGGGAGAAGCTGAAGTATATGAAGAAGAACACGGCATCAAGATTGGAGGAAGACTCATTATCAACTTGCGATATGCAAATGGCACAACCTTGTTTGCTGAAAGCAAAAAGGACATACTGATGAAGATGAAGATTGAAGACTATAGTATTCAGTATGGATTATACCTCAACATAAAGAAAACAAAAATCTTTACAACTGGAGCAATAAGCAACATCATGATAATCAGAAAATATTGAAGTTGTCAAGGATTTCATTTTGCTTGGATCCACAATCAACACCCACGGAAGCAGCAGTCAGGAAATCAAATGACATACTGAATGCTGTTATAGCTTCTCTTTAACCTGTATTTTTGTCAGACTGTCAACTGTAAATAACTTTGGCAATTGGGGAATATAGTATATTACTGCCAATCAAAGTGTATATCTACAAATAGTTCTTGGAAAAATAGCATATATGACTCCAGAATCCTATTTTACCTTAAGAGAAATTTGACAAAGAAGGAGTCACATACATGACTGGGACATCTCCTTATCTGGCTATCTTTGCAGTACTAATTAGAGCAGTGGTTCAGTATATTATTACCAAAATCTCTGGCCAAACACAAATAAACAAATTCGTGCCTTTGAGTCGACTCCGACTCATAGGGACCTTATAGGACAGAGTAGAACTGCACCATAGGGTTTCCAAGGAGCAGCTGGTGGATTCAAACATTCAAACTGCTGACCTTTTGGTTAGCAGCTGAGTTCTTAACCGCTGTGCCACCAGGGCTCCTACATAATTCAAAAGTGTCAATGCTTCTTCGATCTCCCTTATTCATTGTCCAGCTTTCGCATGCATATCAGGAGATTGAGAATACCATGGCTTGGGTCAGGTGCACCTTAGTCCTCAAAGTGACATCTTTCCTTTTAACACTTTAAAGGGGTCTTTTGTAGCAGATTTGTCCAATGCAATACATCGATATTCATATGACTGTCAGAGATTTTCTTGTTGGCAAAGAATATTGAATATACTGTACTGACTGCCAGAAGAACGAACAAATCTGTCTTGGAAAAAGTACAGTCAGAATACTCCTTAGAAATGAGGATGGCAAGACTTCGTCTTACATACTTTCAACATTGTCTTAGTCTTCTAGTGATGCTGTAACAGAAATACCACAAGTGGATGGTTTTATCAAAGAGAAGTATATTTCCCTACAGTAAAGTAGGCTAAAAGTCCAAATTCAGGGTGTCAGCTCCAGGGGACGGCTTTCTCTCTCTCGGCCTTCTCATCAGTGTTCCCCCAGACTAGGAGCTTCTCGGCACAGGGACCGCAGTCCGCAGGACGCGCTCTGCTCTCGGCACTGCTTTCTTGATGGTATGAGGTCCCCAACTCTCTGCTTGCTTCCGTTTCCTTTTATCTCTTGAGAGATAAAAGGTGGTGCAGGCCACACCCCAGGGAAACTCCCTTTACTTTGGATCAGGGATGTGACCTGGGTAAGGGTGATGTTACAATCCCACCCTAATCCTCTTTAACATAAAATTACAATCACAAAATGGAGGCCAACCACACAATTCTGGGAATCATGGCCCAGCCAAATTGATACACACATTTCTTGGGGAACATAATTCAATCCATGACAGACATGTTATCAGGAGGCACTAGTCCCCAGAGAAGGACATCATACTTGGTAAAGTAGAGGGTCAGCAAAAAAAGAAGAAGAACCTCAAGGAAATAAATGGACACGTTAGCTACTACAATGGGCTCAAATGTAGCAATGACTGTAAGAATGGTGGAGGACCAGGCAGTGTTTTCTTCTTTTGCGTATAGAGTTGCTATGATTCGGAATCGATTCTATGGCACCTAACAACAAGAACAGCATAGCCCTATGTGGTATCTAACACTTTTTACCCTATTTTTTAAATGAGAAAATTGAGCTGAATAGCCTTTAATTTGATGAAACTCAGCCATCTAGAACGTGAGAGAGACAGAATTCCTTTTTTTTTTCCAGTGTAATCTTCATGTGGATAAATCTTTTTAAGATTTTAAGTTTATCATCTTTTTTTTTTCTCTCACAACTGTGGATATTCTGCTCTTACCTCTTCTCCACATGCCCTTCTGGGAGGAGGTTTTTTACAGATGCTACACATTGGGGGAGGCATTGGCTAATATATTGAAGTAAGTCCCAACTGCTTCACTTTCAGTACAGTAGTGCAGAAATTAGCAAAAATCTGCTACAAAAACAAAAAGTCTTTGACATTTTTTGTGCCATCTTTTCTTCATGTCTATGTCAGAATCAAATCGATAGCACCAGGTTTCTTTTTCTTTTTCTTTTTTTTAGGTGGGAGAATCTACATCTTCTTTTACAGAGTAGCTCACACATCCCTTGTGCAGATACCATTATCACAGGATAGTGTTTGAGGTGACCTGACCCTAGAGAAGGATAGCAGCTTTTTGATGCAGTGAATTCCTGATATGAAGAGAGACAGTCTCTCAAGTAGCACAAGCCTTTAAGAAGAGTCCCCTGTTTTTTGTTTTGTTTTGTTTTTTACTAGAATTATTATCCAAACTAGATGCCTATCAAGAAAAATGCATTTGGCCAAGGTATCAGAGAAGAAACTAGTCTACAGGGCCGATACCTACACGAGCTATGGCTTCATATACCCCGAGACCAGAAGACCTAGAAGGTGCCCAGCTACCTATACTGACCATTCTGATCATAATAGATGGACCATGGTAGAACTGGATAAATACGCGGAACAGAACTCATCATTAAAAAGTTGACTTACTCAACCAGTTGAGATTAGAGGACTCCCCGAGACTATTGCCCTGAAATACTCTTTAAACTTTGAACCAAAACTATCCCATAAAGTTGCCTTTTAGCTAAATAACAGATTGGCACACAAAATAAAGGGTATTATCAGTGAGTACAGTGCTCCATTGAAAAGCCATCTATATGACACCAAAATGTCAACAATTACTCTAAAGCAAAGGTGAAAAGATAAAGGGGCAGGGAAACTAGAGTACTGGAAACACAACAACCAGAGTGCAATTAAAGAGAATATTGACACATTATGAAAAATGTAAATAATGTCACTGAACAATTTGTGCAGACATTGTCAAAGTGGGAACCTAATTTGCTGTGTAATCTTTCACTGAAAACACAATAAAATATTATTTAAAAAAAAAAGACAAATGTGTTCAGAAAGTGTGTTGATGTTGGTACACTGAACTGTATTCCTTGGCCTGTTCATACTGCTGTCGTGTAATCCCTTACGAGATATGAATTCAAAGAAAGCTCTACTTCAGTGAAACTAAGAAGTTGAAAATAAAGTTAGTATAAATGGCTGATCTCCTGGCTTCCTTACACTCTGGAAACTTTAATTTTATCCCCTGGGGCCACAAAAAGGGGACTTGGCTGTATAGTGGTTAAAGCGCTTGGCTGTTAACGAAAAGGTTGGCAGTTTGAACCCACCAGCAGCTCTGCAGAAGAAAGGTGTGCAGTCTTCATCCATAAAGATTTACAGCCTTGGAAACCCTACGGGGAAGTTCTACTCTGTCTTATAGTGTCACTGTGAGTCAGAATAGACTAGACAACAGTGAGATTTGGTTTGGGTTGGGACCACAGAGGGAATGCTTATGATGATGAAAATTCAGTCTTACTCTTGCTTGTGTTCTCTCCAGGTCATCTCAAACAGGGACAGGCGATGCAGGAGCTGAAAATAGCCATTGCTCTCCAGAGGGAAAATTCTTCTGTTCTTCTGGAGGAAGCCAATGGAGAGTTGATTTCTCATATGCATAATATTCTCTGTAAAACAGTATAGAATAAAGCGTAGAAATGCCTAATGTAAAATTTTGTTTCAGATCTCACTGCTATATATCTACTTCTATACGTCTATCTATACATCTATATAGGAGCCCTGGTGGTGCAGTCGTAAAAGCGCGTGGCTGCTAACTGAAAGGTCAGTGGTTCCAACCTACAAGCCACTCCGTGGGAGAAAGATATGGCAGCCTGCTTCCATAAAGATTTACAGCCTTGGAAACCCTATGGCACAGTTCTACTCTGTCCTATAGGGTCACTATGAGTAGGAATCAACTCAATGGCAGTGGGTTTATATATCCATATATTTATATGGGGTTGCTATGAGTCAGAATCAACTTTTTTTTTTATATCTGTATTTTTATCTCCTTCCGTTTCTCAGGAGAATCTTTAATGATACAATTGGTAATAGAATGATCCAATAACTTATCATCCAAACTGGTACACTTTTGAATGTGAAAGAAGCACTATTACTAATCATGCCAGGAAACAGGCATAAACCAGACCTTTCCCAGGCAAACCATGATATAGGGTTATCCTAGGTAAGATAAAACTTACCCACCTAGGGTCAGTGGGATAATCAAATGGCCAAAGGATGGCTTTTTTGTTTATTTTTAAAGGAATCTGGTTAGTTATCAAGTGTTCTGAACACAAAAGTAAAGAAACAAATCAATTATTGGAGAGAAACCACCTATTGGCATTACAGAGAGCATTTTCCCCTCTTCTGACATTTTCTAAAGGTCAAAAGTTTGGAATCATAACAATGATTTTGCATTTGAAAAACGATGAATCAAAAGGTAAATCAGGCATTTAGATCTGATGGATGGTCTTAATGCAGTTGTACAATTATCCAAGTTTAACCCTCCTCATTACAACCCCATTCAAATCTGTTATCTTTGACAAAGATAGGTTTTACAAGACTACTGACTGGCTGAGAAACAAGAAATGAATGAATTTTTGAAACTGAATGCTGTTATAACTTCTCTTTAATCTGTATTTGTGTCAGACTGTCAACTGTAAATAACTTTGGCAACTGGGGAATATAGTCTATCACTGCCAATCAAAGTGTATATCTACACATAGTTTTTGGAAAAATAGCAAATATGACTCCAGAATCTTATTTTGGCTTAAGAGAAATTTGACAAAGAAGTCGTCACACACATAACTGGGACATCTCCATATCTGGCTACCTTCGCAATTCTAATGAGAGTAGTGTTTCAGTATACCATCGCTAAAATCTCTGACAATAATATGAATATGGACGTATTCCATTGGGCAAATCTACTGAAAAAGGCCTCTTTAAAATGTTAAAAAGCAAAGATGTCACTTTGAGAACTACAGTGCACCTGACCCAAGCCATAGTACTTTCAATCACCTCATATGCATTTGAAAGCTGGACAATGAATAAGGACGACTGAAGAAGAATTTACACCAGTGAATTATGGTGTGGGTGAAGAATATTGAATATACTATCGACTGTCAGAAGAACAAACAAATGTGTGTTGGAAGAAGGACAGCCAGAATGCTCCTTAGCAGCAAGGATGGCAAGACTTGGCCTCACAAACTTTGGACATGTTATCAGGAGGGACCAGTTCCTAGAGAAGGACATCATGCTTGGTAGAGGGTCGGCAAAAAAGAGAAAGACCCTCAATGAGACGGATTAACCTAGTGGCTGCAACAATGAGCTCAAGCATAACAATGATTGTGAAGATGGCACAGGACTGAGCAGTGTTTTGTTCTGTTGTACGAAAGGTTGCTGTGAGTTGGAACTGACTCCATGGCACCTAACAAAAACAACAGCCTGAATATTAGAAATTTATCAACCTGATGTACAAATTTAAAGGAAATCAATTCCAAAAATATGGAAAATATCAATTAATACAGCTGACCTTTTTATTTATTTATTTTTTTATGTTTTCCCATACAAAAATTTATACATACATTGTTATATGACTCTATCTGCTCTCCCCATACTGTGACTGCACACTCCTCCTTTCCACCCCTGATTCCCCATGTCCATTCAACCAGCTCCTAACACTCTCTGCCTTCCCATCTCACATCCAGACAGAAGCTGCCCATTTAGTTTCTTGTGTCTACTTGAGCTAAGAGGCACTCTCCTCACGAGTATCACTTTACGTCTCACAGTCCAGTGCAATCCCTGCCTGAAGAGTTGGCCTCGGGAATTGTTTTAGTTCTGGGCTGATAGAGAATCCAGGGGCCATGCTTTCCAGGGTTCTGCCAGTCTCAATCAGACCATTAAGTCTAGTCTTCTTACTAGAATTTGAGTTCTGCACCCCACCTTTCTCCTGCTCCATCCGGGACACTTTGTTGTGTTCCCTGTCAGGGTGGTCATTGGTGGTAGCCAAGCACCATCTAGTTCTTCTTCTGGTCTCAGGCTGATGAAGTCTTGTTTATGTGGCCCTTTCTGTCTCTTGCTCTAATATTTTCCTTGTGTCTTTGGTGTTCTTCATTCTCCTTTACACCAGGTGGTTGGGACCAGTTGATGCATCTTAGATGGCTGCTTGTAAGCTTTTAGGACACCAGACGCCATTCACCAAAGTAGGATGCAGAACATTTTCTTCATAAGGTTTGTTGTGCCAATTGACCCTGATGTCCCCTGAAAGCACAGTCCCCAGACCCGTACCCCTGCTACTCAGTCCCTCAAAGTTTGATTGTATTCAGGAAACTTCTTATCTTTGGTTATAGTCCAGTTGTGCTGACTTCCCCTGTATTGTGTGCTGTCCTTCCCTTCACCTAAGACAATTCTTATCTACTATACAGTTAGTAAATAACCCTCACTCTCCCTCCCCACCCTCGTAGCCATCAAAGAATGTTTTCTTCTGTGTTTAAATCTTTTCTTGAGTTCTTATAATAGTGGTCTTATACAATATTTGTCCTTCTGTGACTGACTAAATTCACTCAGTATAATGACCTCCAGTTTCCTCAATGTTATAAGATGTTACACAGCTTCATCATTTTTCTTTATTGTTGTGTAGTATTCCATTGTGTGGATATACCATAATTGGTTTATCCATTCGTCCATTGATGGACATCTAGTTTGTTTCCATCTTTTTGCTATTGTGAACAGTGCTGCAATGAACATGGGTGTGCATGTATCTATTCTTGTGATGGCTCTTATTTCCCTAGGATGTATTCCAAGGAGCAGGAAGGCAGGATCATATGGTACTTCTATTTCTAGCTTTTTAAGGGAGTGCCAAATCGATTTCCAAAGTGGTTGTACCATTTTACATTCCCACCTACAGTGTATAAGTGTTCCAGTCTCTCCACAACCTCTCCAGCATTTATTATTCTGGGTTTTTTGGATTAATGCTAGCCTTATTGGGGTGAGATGATATCTCATTGTAGTTTTGATCTGCATTTCTCTAATGGCTAATGATCGTGAACATTTCTTCATGTCTCTGTTTGCCACCTGAATATCTTCTTTCGTGAAGTGCCTGTTCATATCTTTTGCCCATTTTTTAATTGGGTTATTTGTCTTTTTGTTGTTGAGGTTTTGCAGTATCTTATAGATTTTAGAGATTATACACTGATTGGATTTGTCATAGTCAAAAATTTTTTCCCAGTCTGTCGGTTGTCTTTTGACTCTTTTTGTGAAGTCTTTGGGTGAGCATACGTGTTTGATTTTTAGGAGCTCCCATTTATCTAGCCTCTCTTCTGGTGCTTATGCATTGTTACTTATGGTTCGTATTGTGTTTATGCCATGTATTAGGGCTCCTAGTGTTGTCCCTATTTTTTTCTTCCATGATCTTTATCATTTTCAATTTTATATTTAAGTCTTTGATCCATTTTGAGTTAGTTTTTGTGCATGGTGTGAGGTATGGGTCTTGTTTCAGTTTTTTGCAGGTAGATATCCAGTTATGCCAGTACCGTTTTTTAAAGAGAATGTCTTTTCCCCGATTAGTGGATTTTGGGCTTTTGTCAAATATCAGCTGCTCATAGGTGGATGAATTTATGTCTGGATTCTCAATTCTGTTCCATTGGTCTATGTATCTGTTGTTGTACCAGTACCAGGCTACCGTGGTGGTATAATAGGTTCTAAAATCAGGTAGTGTGAGGCATCCCACTTACTTCTTCTTCTTGAGTAATGTTTTACTTATTTGGGGCCTCTTCCCTTTCCATATGAAGTTGGTGATTTGTTTCTCCACCTCATGAAAAAATGCTGTTGGAAATTGGATCGGGATTGCATTGTATCTGTAGATCACTTTGGATAGAATTGACATTTTCACTATGTTGAGTCTACCTATCCATGAGCAAGGTATATTTTTCCACTTATGCAGGTCTCTTTTGGTTTCTTGCAGTAGTGTCTTGTATTTTCCGTTGTATAGGTCTTTTACGTCTCTGGTTAGATTTATTTCTAAGTATTTTATCTTCTTGGGGGTATTGTAAATTGTATTGATTTGGTGATTTCCTCTTCGAGGTTCTCTTTGTTAATGTAAAGGAATCCAACTGAGTTTTGTATGTTTATCTTGTATCCTGAAACTTTGCTGAAATCTTCTATTAGTTCCAGTAGTTTTCTTGTGGATTCTTTGGGGTTTTCTGTGTAATTCAGCTGACCTTTTAATATGGTCAAAAGGGATAGAGTGGATGGACTTTGCCTTCACTCTTGCTCCTCCTTTTATACCTTATACACTCTGGAACTTCAACACTCTGGAACTTCAGTGATTGATTGAAGAAGAATCTCCTCACCTTTCTACGTGAATTTTTGAAGGAACTTGAGACATCAATGAGCAGAAAGAGAGAGAGAACATTGTTGAACTTCTCCAGGAAATTAAAGATTATATTTTATAAGTGGATTTCAATTCACAAGAGTTTAATTAAATACCAAATGATAGAAAATGTCATCAAGTATATTTATCGTGTCTTTTCTGATAAAGAAAAGAAAGCTTATTTAACTAATAGATTAGTCTTAATCTTAAGTGGATGCATAGGTACAACTGGTGACATTTAAAAATTATCTTATGTTTTTACCATATGTATTAATATATGTGTGTATACATATATATAATACATATACACAGAGATATAATATGCATTATATTTTCAAACATATTTTCTCATATGGTCTCACATGGAATGTTTGCTCTTAGGGAAGCCAGGTTCACATGTACTAATTTTTTCTAAATGTTGTTGTTGTTACTTGCTGTCGAGTTGATTCTAATTCATGGTGACTCTCTGGGTGCAGAGGAGAATGACTCCACAGGGCTTTGAAAGCTGTGACCTTTCTGAAGCAGATTGCCAGGCCCGTCTCCTGAGGAACCTCTGGGTGGGTTCAAACCACCAAGCTTTCAGCTAGCAGTCCATCTAGTAGTTTATTGCTTAACTATTTGTGCCATTTTTAAATCACACTGATAAAAGCTGAAGACATAAACCTTCAAGATATAAAGCTGTCATACTTTCAGTTTACTGATGAAATATCAAAATGTTAAGAGAGTGCTTTGATTGGTCAGTAAAATTATCAACTGAGTAAAGCATTGTGGCATAAGGAATCAAGCACAGAAAACAACAAGAAAAAACAATGAAACTGTAAGACCAGATGAAACAAAAGAGAATCTGAAGATTATTTGATTTAAATCTAATTTGATTAGAACTATAACAATCACGTTACTTGAATATAAAAAGGTCATTGTTTTACTTGAAGTTTTGTTTTTAATTTGTTCCTTAGCACTAATACTCACAATATTCCTAGGAACTCAGAGAGATCTCCTGATTTCAAATGTTGTCAAATATATACATAGATAATTTATTCATTAATTTTTAACTCTGCTTCACAAGTGAAGCAACCAAAATTTAGAGACTACCCATTCTTGTCCTATAATCATCCAGCTGTGTGATATTGGGTGAATAATTCAAAATATCTGAGCCTCAGCATTCTCAAATCTAAAGCAAATACTGAAACATGATTTTGTATGTTCCCAGTGTTTAAGAACTATACCTATAGAGCACCTAACCAGTTTCAACTGTGCATGTTTGCATGCATATAGGCATGTAGAGATGTTTTATATAAGACTTGTGAGCGCTTAGTTTAGGTGTAGTGAGTGGTATGTTATTAGCTAAGCCATGCTAAATCACAGCTGTATTTGATAGTAGGAAAGAGCAAGATATGGCAGAAAGAATAAAAAGTACATAAATGCAAACAGGGAAAGTATTAAGTGGTGTGATACAAAATATTTGTAAGGAATATAAATATGAAAGAAAAAATTTAGTTGTTGTGTTTTTTAATTCTGTGGTCTTTATAGTTTGGAAATCACACAATATAATTTTAACTGCATATTTGGCTCCCTCAAATCATTAAACAATCATTGTTTAAATTTATCTACGTGAAAAATTAATACATTTGTATATGCATGTGCATATATTCACACTCCCAAATAAGAAAAATACAAAACACAGTTGAGTGGTAATAAAAATCATTTAAGGTTAAAACACACACACACACACACACACACAAATAACTAACCAATACATACAACAGTACAACAACCTAATTAAGAATTTATAAATTTTGGTTAGTATCTGTTAATATTGTGATAAAATATAAATAGTGTAAAATTAAAGAGTCAACAAATTAATTCTTAATATTGCCCATAACATATTTCCTTTTATTTTTATATCTAAAATGAAAACTTCAGTAACCAAGATTTGAAAAAAAAAAGAAATTAGTTAATTTATAGGGGAAAATGCACTTTAAAAAAAAGGAACTCAAAGAGCTAGCCCTCTGGAAGATTTATAAAACAGAAAAATCACTGGCAAAGAAAATTAGAAAAAAAATTATAACATTAAAAATGCAATGGAGATGTGACTTCATATTTGGAATGGATTAAGAACTTGTAAGAAAACATTATACATAAACCAATATTTTGAAAATATGTATGAAGTGCATCTATGATAAAATATAATTAATTTAATTAATTATTAAAAAGACAGAATATTTGAATGCTATGAGAGTCAAAATTTGAAAAATGGTTATAAAACTACACCAAAAAAAGCCATCCAGTTGGCTTACTAGAAAATTTTTTTTGAACTTTTGAGAAAAATAATATGTGTATACATATATATTTACATTGGGCAAATCAGCTGCAAAAGACCTCTTAGTGTTAAAAAGCAAAGCTGTTTTCGATTTAAGGACTAAGGTGCACCTGACCCAAGCCATGGTGTTTTCAGTCACCTCATATGCATGTGAACAATAAATAAGGAAGACCAAAGAAGAACTGAGGCCTTTGAATTATGGTGTGGGTGAAGAATATTGAATATACCATGGACTGCCAGAAGGACTAACGAAAGTGTCTTGGAAGAAGTACAGCTAGAATGCTCCTTAGAAGTGAGGATGGTGAGACTTGGTCTCACATACTTTGGACATGTTATCAGGATGGACCAATCCCTGGGAAGGACATCATGCTTGGTAAAGTAGAAGGTCAGTGAAAAAGAGGAAGACCCTCAGCAAGATGGATTGATACAGTGGCTGCAACAGTGGGCTCAGGCATAACAATGATTGTGAGGATGGCGCAGGATTGGGCAGTGTTTCGTTCTGTTGTACATAGGGTTGCTGTGAGTAGGAACCGACTCTATGGCACCTGATAACAACAACAACATATATATTCTTTATTCTAGCAAACAGAAATATTTGGAAAGCATGTCAATTCATTTGATGAAGCTAGCATAAAACTGAAAACAAAACCTAATGAATTGACATTTCACCAAAGAAGAAATACAAACGGCCAACAAACACATGAAAGATGCTAAATGTCACTAGTCAGTAGGGAACTGCAAATTAAACCCACGATGAGGTTTCACTTCACCTCCACTAAGATGTCTATGATTTAAAAAAAAAAAAAGGATAACAACAGCTGTTGGCAAGGATGTGGAGAAACTGGAACCTTCATTTATTGCTGATGGGAATGTAAAATGATACAGCCGCTGTGGAAAACAGTTTGGAGGTTCCTCAAAAAATTAAAAATAGAGTTACCGTATGATCAGCAATTCCACTCCTAGGTATATACTCAAAAGAATTGAAAGCATACATGTACAAAAATGTTCATTGCAGCAATATTCACCATAGTCAAAAGGTAGAAACAACCTAATTGTCCATCAACTGATGTATAGATTAACAAAATATGTCAAATACATGCAATGAAGAGACATGAAGTTCTGATACATGCTCCAACATGGGTTAACTTTGAAAATATTATGCTCAGTGAAACAAGCCATACACAAAAGGACGAATATTGTATGATCCTACTTATGTAAAATATCTAGAATAGGCAAATGTATAAAGACCAAAGTTTATTAGTGATTACCAGGAGTGAGAGGGAGGGGGTAAAATAGAGTTACTACTTACGGGGTGCTGAGCTTCTGTCAGGGCTGATGGAAAAATGTGGAAACAGAGAGTGGTAATGTTTACACAACATGATGAACATAATTAATGTCACTGAATTGTACACGGAAAAATGTTGAAATGGAAATGTTTTGTTGCATATATATGGTTACCATAATTAAAAACAAAAGAGAAACTAAGAATAATTAGCACTCACTCCTTGCCCTGTGTCCTCCTGACTCACACACACATAGACTGACAGGATACAGAAAACACCACAAGAAAACATAGGTGAATAGCTACATAATTTGGAGAACAGATGCTTTTTAAAATGTCATCGAAGACAGAAACTATAAAGGAATTTTTGTCTTTAAAATTGTGTACAGTGTAATTAATTAGAAGACAAATGAACGCTCACCAAAGTGTTAGTTCCAGTATTTGTTAAAGAGTGTGTACATCTATAAAAAGATGACAAACCTCTTCTACTTCCATTTTAAAACCAGCAGTCACCACTTGTCACCACATCATGGCTGCTGGAAATTCTCCCTGACATGGAGCTATGGGGGGCAGGGGGGTGGGCACAGCAGTGGTTCACATTACCAGATGCTCATTAGAGTCCCCTGGGGAGCTTTTGAAAGTAACTGCTTGGGCCACAGCCTAGACTATTAAATCTGAATCTCTGGAGGTGGGATGTAAGTATCTTACATTTGTTTAAAATAGATGTACTATTTTCATGAATGCTTCCCCTTTTTTTTTTTTCCTTTAACATTTTCATGAGAAGTAAACAGGCCATCACTTAGTTACCAAATAAACAACCACAAAAAGCTATAGTTACTTAATATCATGCAGCTAAAATACTTTTCCATTTTTTGGCATCTAAGTAACCCTGACCCCGTTGTTGGTCTATCTAGTGCCCTAATATTCCTAATCTAAGATTCTAAGACAATCTAAAGACAAACTAAAACTGTCCTAATCTTTATCTGAAATGCATTGGAAAGTAAACACACGTTAGTTTACTGATGGCTCTGAAAGCCTGCTAAGGTAAGGGTGGAAGCGAGAAGGAGCAAGGTCTATACATTGCACGTTGTTCTAAAAATGTCCTGAAGTTCCTCTACACCCATCTATTTCCTCAAAGTCTGTACGGGAGCTGCCTTCAACTATCTCCTTTATTACTAATACCCTTGTTTCCTAAATTCTCCTGCTCAAATTCCAAACAACACAATATTTTTGTTCTACCCTTTTCCTCCTTTATTCAATTCTTTACTACATGGATAACTGTCAGGCCTTATTTTGGATTCCCCATTAATCAATAAGTACCAGAGAAGAACAGTAAAATCTTAAAACCTCCTTAGGTTCTCATGAGGGGGAAGGGTGTAAACACTTATATTTTATCCTCATCATAATTATAAATGCCACGCTTAATAGAATTTATGATACTTTCCAACACAAGATAATAATTTATTATAGTGTAACTCTTTAAGATGGATTAATGGTTATGGAATTGATGTGGTAAAAATATTACACTATCATAAAGGATGTTGAATTTCAGCTCTACATTTAAAGAAATCAGAAACAATGTGTCAAACAGTATGGAAATCATGGAAGATAATTTTGTAGTAGACTTTTGAATAGAGATGTTATATATATTTCTGTTTATACAAAAACAGATGTGCTTGTTATATGTATTTGTATTTAGAAGATAATAGATGTATTCATTTTGTCCCTCATGAGCACATTAAAGTGCTTTCAACAGGTCGTGTTACTGGCTATAGAAGGATTAATGCTGATGTCTTCTTTAAGGCAGAAACTATCTTTTTTCTTCTTCTGTACTTATATTTACTCCCCATAACACTTAGTACAGTGTGGACCACAAGGTAAGCACTCAATAAATGTTTGAGTGAATGAATAGTACTAATATACCGTGTAGTGAGAAAAGAGATAAAAGAGTAGCAAACAATGACAGAAAAGATTGTCAGGAAGAAGATAGCAATTGATTAGTAGTTGCCGGAAACCATTCAATATTGTTCCGACATCAACAAAAGAGGACAAACACAGACTAAGATCAATTTTCCTTTTTATCATGTATATCTAAAGCAAACCCCCACATCACTTTCCCCCTCTAACATAGTAAGTGCCAAAAGGCACTTTTGCACTGTTCTAGCATGAGGTAAATTAGCATCATTACCTATTCAGGCCCTCTTTCTGCCTTCAGCACCCAAGAGTGGCATTATTATACACAAAAGAATGTGTGGAAAGACACATCGAGGGATATAATTGACTTCAATCTACATTAAACCGCATTTTACTATTTGGGTCACATACAGCAGTATATTGAACTTCCTCTTCCAATTTTCTCTTATTTACAAAGCACTATCTCTATAGCTACATTTTTTTAAGAGAGATCCATATATTCAAGAAACCTACTTTGCTTGTTGATTTTATAAACAATACCCAGTGAAAAATAACATTTGAACAATGCATGAATTGCTGAGATTAGGGGTAAGATTGAAGGGGAAAAGAAAAATAAAAATTTGAAAAAAGAACTGGTGAGCTTTCCTGTGTTGAAAATTTTACATATATATATATACATAGAAAGAGAGAGAGAGAGAGAAAGCAGTAGATAAAACTACTCTTTCAAAAAATGTGACTTTGATTGGTCTTTGAGAGAAAAGTAGAACCTAGCACTGTACTGTCAGGGATGCTCTCATAATTTCTTTCCAGTTAAGCCACAGTTACCTCAAACAGTAACTAACTTAAAAAAGGTATCTATCCGCACGCTATTACATGAATACAGAGTTGAGCTTCATATGATGAATTGTATCTTTACAAACTCTGCTGGGGAGTGAACAATAGAATATTCATTCACTTATTCTACAAACATTTCTCATGCGAGAACCCATCCACAACAAAAAGCGAAACAGATGCTTTGCAAAAATCAAAGCAAAGGGCTCTCCACACATTTTTGCATTGAGTTATATATGCTGTGATTAAATACAGTAATTGAATCTACATAAGCCAGTGGTGGCTAAGAGAAAGAGACCTTGCTCTCCCTGACCTTCAGGGTGAAGAGGAGTTTGGCAGGTGGTTACATGAGGCTGAGAGAAGAATTAAAGAGATGCGCAGAGAGATTTCTTGGCTGAGGAAACAGTAGAATAAGGAGCTGATTGCAACTGAAGTGCAGAGTGCACGGGGAATTTGGCAACTGGAGCTGGAAATATGTTAATAGAAGGATGGAGATCCAACAAACATATCTTGGAGACAGGGAGTCTGGTTTAATAATAATTTTAATAGCCATTAAATAGTGCACTATTTAAAATTCTCCCTGTACAGAGCAAATATGACCTGACAGTGCTCAATTAGATCATGGTAATTTAAGATACACTAAGTATACTTTACATAGACTGTAGTATATATTTCTGTGGGATGGATTTTACTAATTCATCTAATATGAATTTATTAAATGACTTCCACGTGCCAAAGATTGTGCTTTTTTAGATCAGGGAACACAGAGGTGAAAAAGACCAGTCTATCAGTGAAGACTGGGTGAAGCTTCGGCATGATGTTAGAAGAAACATCTCATAGTTCTTAGAAATGGGTCACTTTCCCATACAGACGCAACCTAAAAGCCTAATGGCCTAATGTCAGATAGAGAAGCTTTATAACAAAGGCTCTGGAGGGTCTTTAACGATTTAATTAAAGTACACTCTTACACTTTTGACATTATGTGACTTTTTATTTCCTGACATTCTGTCATAAATACAAATTAGCCTTTGCCATTACAGGCTTTCAACAGTACACAGCAACTCAGGAACTCTTGTTTGTGCCCCAGGCAGCTCTGGAACCCAACCTGATATGCCTGAAGTAACATACAGCTCTTAAGAAAAAGAAATATTTTCAAACCAAATAAAATCCCTTAGCCCAAACTCTTTCTATTTAAATTTAATGATGTATTGAAGACAGCAGCTATCTTAAGAAGAATGTATAATTTTAAGAATTTCAATATTGAAAGAAAAGGCAATAGTGATAAATAGGTCCAGGAAGGTGAAAGATAACAAGAGCTGGTGTTATTTCTCTGTCCTCTCCCTTCACTTTTTCTACCATTATCCATCCTTTTCACTCTGATTTTCAGTTTTAAGTTGTTTTTGGCTTTTCTTCTAATTTCTCATTTGCAATTGGACATGTCCCTGACCTGTGACACCTAGGAATTAAATCTGTTTTTGCACATTTACATCCACACATTCCGTACACACACAGCTCACACCTAGGCTTCACCCCTCTAAGCTACCAGGGTTTTGCAGTTGCTTTTCTCATCCAGTCCCACAGGACATGTGTCTATGCCAGGAATCCTTGTTTTCTTGCTCCTCCACTTTTTGATCTGCCTGTTTGTACCGTGGCCACAGACTACCCAGCCGTTCTATTTCTCATGGTCTTGTCAGGTTCCTAGCAGGAAGAATTCACAGGCTTGAGTTCAAGCAATCACCTTCCCTGTGTCACTTACTAGCTGGGGAAGTAATTAAAGTTCTAAGTTTCCAATTTCCATACCTAAAAACTGGGGTTAATAATAGCATCTCCTTCTTAGATTTGTTACAAAAAATAACTGGAATAATATATAAAATACTTATAGTAGTAACTAACACACAGACACACACACACACACACACATATATTCCAATTGCCATCAAGTCAATTCCAACACGTGTCAACCCCGTGGGCTGCAGAGTAGATCTGTGCTCCATAAGGATTTCAAGGCTGTGATTTTTCAGAAGCAGATCACCAGGCCTTTCTTCCAAAGCACCTCTGGGTTGGTTCAAATTGCCAAGCTTTCAGTTAGTAGTTGAGCACTTAACTATTTGTGCCACCCAGGGATTAGAATATGTATTTAGTTCCCATTAGATGTTAGTTATTTTTGTCAGCAACATCAATACCATCATCATCATGTGTCATCATTATCACCATCATTAAATACTTGAGAAACTTGAAAGTTAATGAGCACGCTTGACCCTCATACAGTTCTTTTTGCACCTAATCATACTGTTTTAGGATTTTTTTTTTTTCATTACTGTGGGCAATCACGTAAAAGATGCTCTATAAGTCTGTGGTTTCCAAACTCTGTACCATGGTGCCCAGGAAGCTGCAGAGAGCTCACAGTGGCACTGTGAGGTATTTTTCAATGGAAAATTTGATATTTTCAGTGGAAATAGTGACATCTCTCAGATTCATGATCACACTAGAATGCTTTCAGTGAAATTATCTCTTTTCAAAAGTCAGGTTTCAGCAATTGTCTTAAAAAGCAAGTACAATGGAAAAATCAGTGTGGAATAGTCAATGAGGTTGGAGTCGCCAGTGTGAATCTAAGGCTGAGAAGTTGTGCAGTGTCTGCAAGATGCATACATTCCACAACTAAATGATTTTGGTTATTTAAGAAATAAACAGAAATATTTTCTTTCAATTTGTTTGTATTAATTTTTCAAAGAGTTGCTAAGTTGTTATGTGTATAAACATATTAAGGCATTTGTAACTAATATTTAATAAACAGAACTCCTGGGTTGTTGTTTGTTTGACCAGATACAAAGAGATTCCAGGAAAAAATTACTGTGGCCATCATGAACGAAGAAAATATGGGATCCCTGCTAAAGTGGTTGTCAGTCTTAGCTGCTTATTAGCATTACATGGACTAATTAAATCAAAATTTAACCTCACCAGGGGATTCAGCTATTAGGGAGGATTGAGAACTATATCCATAAATAATCTGCTTACTAGATGACAAAAACAGAGAAAAGAAAATCTCCTTCATTCAGAAAGTAGGTCCTTACTCCAAAGTCAAATCTATCAAGATTATATTTTCATTATGTTTTAAAGCTAACCTCTCACCATTTTTTACTCCCAATTTCTC
This sequence comes from Trichechus manatus latirostris, assembly GCF_000243295.1. NCBI lineage: Eukaryota > Metazoa > Chordata > Mammalia > Sirenia > Trichechidae > Trichechus > Trichechus manatus. The sequence goes on from NW_004444092.1 coordinate 409,841, forward strand.
GACTTCTATTTTGACTGCATTTATTCTCTACTGAAGAAACATCTTGTTTTAAAATAAACTTTTACCTTTAAGGGAAAGACAGTTCTTTTACAGCAGAAATTCTCAAAATTTAACAATTTCTCTCAAGGCCAAAGTGTTAAAATGCTGATTCCAAGGCCCCTAACTCAGAGATTCAGGTGCAGGTGATATAAGCAAAATGCTTTAGAAAGTGTGGAGTAGAAAATATATGGAAGCAATGACTAAGAAGCTCCCAAGAAACTCAAAATCAGGATATAAATCAGTGCAAAAATATATATTAAAAAAACTCAAGTTTCAAAATACTAAGATATGAGTATAATCTGATATATTAATATTTTAAAGGACTAAGCACCAGAAGAAATAACTGTTTTTAAGTAGTGGAGGCATACAAAGTAATATCAGAAAGTAGACACTGCAGTGGTGTGATGGAACGAGCTAGTATTGTTGAGCTAGAGTTAGGTTATGTGCATCTCTTCCCAGGTATACATTTAGTGATATTGGTAGCCTGAACTTGAACATAGTGGAGTATTTATACCATGGAAATTGCCAAACACTACAAATTAGGGCATATCACTGGATATTGGGAAAGCCCACCAAAACATGGTCCTGGAAAGAAATTTCCCCCAACAGGCAGAATGGAAAAATTGTATGTGACAACATATCTACCCTTGGTGTGGAGGTGGAAGTGAATTTATTCCTAATTCCTCTTTCTGTGATTTCCAATTCTGATATTTCAGTTTTAAATTTTTTTAAAGAGAGGATGATTCGATTACACTTAGGCCCCCTTATGTCTGGTTTACCAATGGAGATGTTCCTCACTGTTAATGAGTAAATCGTTATTCTAATTTTATACTACAGTGAGAGTTTAGTAATCATTATTATCAAATTATTTTTCTTTTTTATTTTACAGAGCAAATTAGTTTTCATTCAAAAATTTTATACACAATTTGTTCTGTGACATCGGCTGCAATCCACGCAATGTGTCAACACTCTCCCCCTTTCCCTTTCCACCCTGGTTTCTCCGCGTCCATTTGTCCAGTTTTCCTGTCCCTTTCTGCCTTCTTGTCTTGGCTTTTGGGCAAGTGTTGCCCATTTGGTCTCTCATACTTGATTGAACTAAGAAGCATGTTCCTCATGTGTGTTACTGCTTATCTTACAGGTGTGTCTAATCTTTGGCTGAAAGGTGGACTTCGGGAGTGGCTTCAGTTCTGAGTTAGCAGGGTGTCTGGTGGCCATAGTCTCAGGGGTTTCACCAGTCTTTGTCAGACCAGTAAGTCTGGTCTTCTTTTGTGAATTTGAATTTTGTTCTATATCTTTCTCCCACTCTGTCCCATACCCCTTTTGTGATCCGTGTCAGAGTGGTCTGGTAGTGGTAGCCGGACACCATCTAGTTCTTCTGGGCTCAGGCTGGTGGAGGCTGTGATTCATGTGGTCCATTAGGTCCTTGGACTAATATTTTCCTTATGTGTTGAGTTTTCTTCATTCTCCTTTGCTCTGAACGTGATGGGACCAGTAGATGTATCTTAGATGGCTGCTCACGAGCTTTTAAGACCCCAGACACTACTCACCAAAGTAGTATGTAGAACATTTTCTTCATGAACTATGTTATGTCAATTGACCTAAATGGCCTCCGAGACCATGATCTCCAGCCCTCAGCCCCAGTAACTCAGTCTCTTAAGGTGTTTGAATGTGTCTAGGAAGCTTCTATGACTTTGCCTTGGTCATGATGTGGTGCCTTCCCCTATATTATGTGTTTTCTTTCCCTTCACCAAAGTTAACACTTGTCTACTATCTAGTGATTCTCCCTCCCATCCCTCTCCTTTCTTGTAACCATCAAAGATTGTATTTTTCTGTAAGTAAATCTTTTCTTGGGTTTTTATAATAGTGGAGTCATATAATATTTGTACTTTGGTGATTGACTTATTTCACTCACCATAACGCCCTCCAGATTCATCCATGTTGCGAGATATTTTGAGGATTCATCATTGTTCTTTATCATTGCATAGTATTCCATTGTGTGTATATACCATAATTTGTTTATCCATTCATTTATTGATGGGCACTTAGGTTGTTTCCATCTTTTTTGCTATTGTGAATAATGCTGAAACGAACATGGGTGTGCATATGTCTATTCATGTGATAGCTCTTATTTCTCTTGGATATATTCCTAGGAGTGGGATTGCTAGATTTTATGATATTTTTATTTCCAGCTTTTTAAGAAGGTGCCATTTTACATTCTATAGTGGTTGTACCATTTTACATTCCCACCAGCAGTGCAAAAGAGTTCCAGTCTCCCTGCAACATCTCCAATATTTGTCATATTCTGATTTTTTTTCTTTGTTTTGTTTTTGATTAATGCCAGTAGTGTCAGAGTGAGATGGTATTATCAAGTTAAGTTGAAAAAATCCTGGGTATTTACAAGACTAATTTTTACAGAGTAGCTCGGTAATCAAGGCTACCATGTGATGGCACTTCATAACCAGCCACCTAGCTTTTCCTGAAATCATACTAACCTCAACATACAACTTGCTTCAGAAGCAATCTATCTGATTAGAGAGCGGTACTTTCTCAGACCAGAAACTGTGCTAGACAAACTTTGTAAAAATTGTCAGAATGAATAAGTCCACAAAATTTCCTTTTATCATGTAATATTTATGTTAATTAAATCAACATTTAAAAAGCATGTCTTCTTTTTATTGCCATTCTTGAGGTTCTCATAGGCCAGGGGAACACAGGTATATGCCTGCAACCACTCTACACACAGGCAGTAAAACCACTGTCAGCAGAAAAAAAAAAGAAAGAAAGAAAGAAATCCATTCAGACTCAAATCTCCACAGTGCCAGGCCCTACTGATAGATTACTTATTAATTTAGGTACTTGAATTTGTAAGGTCAGCACTAAAAATATCTTAGGTACAAAATATCTACCCTAAGGAGCAAAACAGCATCATTTGTTTACTTATTTCATTCTAGGGGTTCTACTGATTTAGCAAAGAAATTTGAAGTTAAAACTCCCTTGATGATTATCAGATTTATCATGTTCATTAGAAGAGATTACAACCAAAGATTTTTTTTAAAAGAAAACCTATTATAAATTGGGACTTCATAATAATGTATGAATATGTTTCCAAAGATGACCTCTGGCAAGCATCTATAGATCCATACACATGGTTTCTCTGGTCTAATGATTCACCGCCATTGAGACAAATGAAAAAATAATTCTGTAAAATTATAATTACTTACTATTTCTTAATCTAGATAGGTTTTTAATGATAATGCTTTATGAAGCTGTATTCTTTTGATTCTAATGCAGTGTTTCAAGACAACCTACTTCAATAACAAATGAACAAAAATGATTAGTGAGAATAGGAAAGATACATAGAGCGTCTAAGTAAATGGAGCATTTTCATGAAAACTATTAAATTGATGAATTAGATTAAAATGTCACTGCCATTAAACTCTGTTTAATAAATGTCAAATAAATACTCTAGCAGAGCTCTACAGCCTTCATGACTGTTACTGTATCTGTCAGGAAAGGCATTACCGATTGTTTTTGCATTTTATGTGTTTTACCTCCTAAAAAGATTTACTGTCTCTGCGTGATTGTAATTTTCACCCCTGCTGATGAAACTGAATTATGAACACTATTGGGCTTGAGCAGGAAAGCTTTGAGACCAGATAAAAGTTTTTCCCCAATTTCCTGCCAGTCTGCATATTAATGGACTATTACAGATCCCTTAAAACATACACACACACACACAAAAATATGTCAGGGAAATTTTCAGTAATCTAGGAAAAGGATAAAGGTGTTCTACATCTCAAATCTCCAGGAGATCTAGTCTATGTAGTCACAATTTGATGCTCAGACTGTCAAGCAAACAGATGATTCTGCTCAGTAGGTCAGAGGTAAAACCTCAGCTTGGCTTTGCAAGAATGAAAGAGTGAATAGAGAACAGCATCTGCTTTAAAGGCCATGGGTTGTCTGTTTCAATAGGACTAGCTGAAAAGGTTTGTAGTTTAAGCTGCAGAATGTAAAGATGAAGTAAATCTGTGTCACTTAGAGGATGAGATACCGACATGCATGCAGGGTTACCTCTGAGAGATGACTGTTAAAATCTCCCACTGTGATTGCGGATTTCTCTAATCTCCTCTTAGTTCTGTCAGTTTTTTTTCATGTGCTTTGCAGTACTATTATGAGTTGTTTACATATTTACACATTTGTATTTTGTTATACTTATGTTCTGTTATACATATGGTTGCCATGAGTTGGAGTCGACTAGACAGCAGCCAGCAAAAACAACACATATTTACAATTTTATGTCTTCCTCATGAATCGATGCACTTATTATGAAATTTCCCACTTCATTCGTGCAATATTACTTTCTTAAAACCTGTTTTTTCTTGTATTGTCTTTTTAAAAAAATTTCATTGTATTTTTTGGTGAAAATGTGCACAGAAAAACCTGCTCCCATTTAACAATTTCTACCCATAATGTTCAGTAACATTGGTTACATTCTTCACATTGTGTCAACATTCTCTTATTTCCCTTCTAGTTGTTTCACTCCCATTAACTTAGTCTCACTGCTCACCACCCCACACCCACCACCCGCCAACTTCTCATCTAGTGTAGAGTAAATGTTGTCTATTTGGTCTCATACAGATAATTTTCTAAAACAACACAATCATCAAGAGTGACATTCTTTACTTTTTGAGCTAACTTGTTATTTAGTTAAAAGGTGGCTTGAGGGATAGTTTTGCTTCATGGTTTAAAGAGTATCTCGGGGTAGTAGTCTCAGAGATTCCTCCAGTCTCAGTGGGTCTAGTAAATCTGGATTCTTTAAGAATTTGAAGTTGTGTTTCCCATTTTTCTCCTTTCTTTCAGAACCCATATTTCTTATATATGTATAAACTTCCAGAAAAACGAACAAATCAGTCTTGGAAGAAGTACAGCCAGAATACTCCTTAGAAGCAAGGATGGCAAGACTTCGGCTCACATACTTTGGACATGTTGTCAGAAGGGGCCAATCCCTGAAGAAGGACATCATGCTTGGTAAAGTAGAGGGTCAGCGAAAAACAGGAAGACCCTCAACATGATGGATTGACACAGTGGCTGCAACAAGGGGCTCAAACAGAGCAATGATTATGAGGATGGCACAGGACTAGGCAGTGTTTTCTTCTGCTGTACGTGGGCTCGCTATGAGTTGGAACCAACTCAACGGCACCTAACAACATATTTGATTAGAATATCTCCTTCCAAATTTTACATTCAATATGCCCGTGTATTTGCATCTAAAGTGCATCTTTTATTGATAGCCTGCATGGTCCCACCCTCCATCAATGTGGCAATTTCTCTCTTTCAATTGGAGTTTGACTATTATCTTGCTATTGGTTTTCTATTTTTCTTTCTTTTGTACCTTCCTTTTGTTCTTTTATTTGTACCTTCATTCTATTTTATTTCCTCTACTGATTCTTTAGGTATAATTCTTTATGCTTTTTGAGTAGTTGTTTTAGATATTATGATATGCGTATTTAAAATAACAGTCTATATACGTTTTTTATTATAATACTTCAGGTGAATTGTAAGAAATTTATAATAGTATAATTTCATTAAACATCTTATTCTTTTTGTTATTGTCACCATTTATTTTACTTTACATGTGTTGTGAATTCCAGAAGGAAATGTCATTTTTGTTGCTTGAATCTGAAAGCTGTTTCGATGAAATTAAGAGAAGAAACACAAAATAGTCTTTTGTATTTATCTACAAATTTGCTATTAACAGTGATCCAGATTCTCTGTAGATCCAGATTTTCATTTGGTATCAATTCTCTTCACTAAAGAACTTCTTTTTAGCATTCTTTTACTGCAGGTCTAACAGAGAAAAATGCGATCAGCTATCATTTACGTCAATTTTTTTTTGTTGTTGTTCTATTACATTTTTGAAGATTTTTTAAATTAGATATAGAATGCAGTTGACTGTTTTTGGATTTTTTGGCTTTGTTTTGTATTGTTTTATCTTTTTCCTTCTTCCATTTTAAAAATGTTACTGTATTGTTTTCTGGCCTCCATTATTTCTGATCAGATGTTAGCCATTCTTAATTTTATTTGGTGTTTTCCTAATGTGTCTTTATTCTCTCGCTTCTTTTAAAATTTCCTTTGTTATTATTATTGTTTTATTTTCAGCATGATGTCCTATGGCATTTTTATTATTATTATTATTGGATATCTCATTTGGAGTTTGCAGGTTGAATCTGTAGGTTGATGTTTCTCAGAAACTTTGGAAAATATTTACGTATTATTTCTTCAAATGCATTTTTTTCTGCCCTATTCTCTCTCATCTTTTCTTTTGTGACTCTTTTTAGTCCTGTTAGACCACTTGATCTTATCACACAGTTAACTGAAACTCTAATCAATTTTTTCCAGAAATTTTTTTTTCTATCTCTTTTTCAGATTAGATAATTTTATTGATATTTCTTGAGGTTTACACACTTTTATATCTCTCGTATCCAATCTTCTGTTAAATACATCTAGTAAATTTTTCATTTTGGATACTGTACCTTTTATTTCTGGGATTTCTATTTGAATTTTTTTAAAAACAGATTCTATTTTTTTCTACTAAGATTCCTATTTATTCATTCTGTATGTCAATTTTTATTTTTAAGACCATGAACATATTTGAATAGATATTTTAAGGACTTTGTTTATTCCAGTATTTAGAACATCTTTTTGCCTATTTCTACTAACTGCTGGTTTAAAAACAAAATATGAGGCACATATTCTGGTTTCTTCCTATGTCTACAGTGTTGTTGTTTTTTTTTTTAATTGTATTGTGGCATCATGAATACTACAGTGTAGTGGGTTTGAATTACTCTGTCTTCATTTTAAGGGTCTTGAGTTATGTTCTTGCTAGTAGCTTAATATTAGAGGACTCTCATAACTCTGGAAGGCTTTACTTCTGTTAGGGCTTGTCTTTTTCTTTTTAATCTCAGTCCTATGGCATGGTTAGGATGTGTCTCTTACCCTTATGACATGGCCAACTTGGATCATCACTAAATGCCCAAGGTTTTTTACAAGGTCTGTGCAGTCTGTCTACGTCTAAACGCCAACTCCCAGTTATGAGAACCACCATTCTGTTCAGGTCTCAGCCTTGCATTGCCTACTCCCTATTTGACCGCACAGAGTGTTACCCTGGACATGTGCCGTCCAGACTTCAGTTAAGGACTTGCAAGAACTCCCACATCAACTACTAAGCCCTCCCCACACAGCTCCATAGTCTCCAGTACCCTGCATGTACCACAAACTTGCCACTTCAACAGCCACAAATCCTGAATCGTACCTCTTCAACCTCACCAGTTCTGTTTGTGCATCACCTTTCTGCACTATGGACTGGAAATTGCTCCCAGCAAAGAAGTTGAAGTGAATGTGGGGATCACCTCGTGTATTTTCCATCACTTAAGAATCAGAGTTTTCTACATTCTACCTTGGTGAGTAGTGTCTGGGGTCTTAAAAACCTGTGAGCGGCCATCTAAGATACTCCACTGGTCTCATCCCTTCGGGAGCAAGGGAGAATGAAGAGAACAGGACACAAGGAAAAGATTAGTC